>NC_085993.1:37139750-37399750 GCF_030014385.1 Trichomycterus rosablanca
ATGTGGTAATATTTACAAATCATAATACACTTCTAATACCAAAATAATCATTCTTAATCCTGCCCTATCTGTGAATTAATTTATTTATTAATTTTATTTAATGTATGTTAGAAGCCTTCATGACTTTTTTCCAGTGAAAGGTCACATTTGACGCAACAACAAAGATACACAATAAAATACATCATACAAACCAGGGATTTTACCCTGGTGTACCCTAGAAAACTAGTCATTAAGCTAGTTAGATATCTCATCAAGGTACATGTTGTCTGAGGTTTAGAAATAAAAAAAGATCTCAAAGATCACACCATCACCTTAAGAAAACCATGATCTTTTGCAGTTTTGTTGTAAGAAACACTTTAATGCTTTGCTGATTATTGATAGGGACTGGACTGGATATGCTGAGTACATTTTGGCTCACTGGATTTTTTACAAGGACCTTAATAACTTCCACACTTTTGTGGGTTTGAAAAGCGTTAAACAGCTGTGACCGACTCTATTTCGTGAGTGGGTTTTGCAACACTGCTTCTGAATTTACAATGCTTTCTGTTTTTCTAGTAGAGAAGAAATTGTATCTGATTGCATAAAATCTCTATTGCTACAAATTATACTTCGCCTAGCAGCACCACATTAAAGATATAGAACCACTGACAGGACCATGGATAGATCCACCAAGACCAGACCTGGGCGTTGTACGGCCCACATCCGGCCCGTGAGCCATCCCCAACCGGCCCGCATGAGGTCAGTGGCATTTAAAAATCAGACGTAAATAAATGTACCTCACACATGCCACATAACGGGGATGTTTTTATTTTGACAGGAGCGCTATTTCTTTAAATTTCTGCAAGGATTTAGGTGTGTGCGAGACGAGTGTATCCAGCTTCACCGTAATGCGTCGGCGAACAGAACTGAGCACGACTGACAGAGACGAGTTTTTTCAATAAGACATGAACTTCAAAAGTCAGGTGTAAAGCTGTTTAAGGATCACAATTTAAATCTAGGGCTTATATCGCCGTTAGGGTACTAAACACAGAGAAATACAAGAACTTGAACGATGCAGAGCGTCACATCTGAAGCTTCGCTAACTAAACTGCAAACCAACGTGGACTTTTTATAAAGTTTTACACATCCAGGACTGGAGCAGTTAAGATCAGCTTTGTGATATCCAAATAGCAACAGCACTTTGTGTAAAGTTAATGCACATTTGTTCACATTGTTTTCAAGAAAGTTGATTAAATAGTGAAATAATGTTGATGTTTTTACTCATTTTCTGATTGTAACATCTACAACAGCTTATCAGAACTGTAAAATTTAGGCAATAAAAGGAAATCTTATTAATATTGGGCAGAATGAAGTTCAACCTATTGGTCCGGCCCTCCACAACAGTAACAGTTTCTTATGTGGCCCCTTGGAAAATTTAATTGCCCACCCCTGACCAAGATCCTGATCAAAATGGTGAATATTTAAAAAATGGCTCACTGAAGGAATTGTCTCTTATCATTCAACAAAATACTGTGACACCTTACAACAAATAATCTCTTAAAAATACCAAAGGTGGATTGCATTCTGTAAATTTAAAGGTGTGAATTACACAGTGGAGGCCAAAAAAAAAAAAAAAGGAACACACTTTAACTTTAACTTTTTCAATGAAGTTGAATCGTAGTAATTGAACTGTAGCAATGTGTAGTATGATGTTCAAATGTTGTATTGAAAAGTGGAAGTCTTTAGGAACCACATCAACTCTGCCACAAAGTGGCAGACCATGTAAAGTTACAGAGCGAGGTCGCGAAGTGCTGAGGGCTTATGTGCATAAAAGTCACCAACGCTCTCCTGACTGCAGGGTTCCAACCTCCTTTGGCATTAACGATAGCACAAAAACTGTGTACCGGGAGCACACTTCAACTGGACTCTGGAAAAGTGATGCGCCGATCCACAGTTTTTCAGATCAGATCCGATACACAACTGCCGATACCAATACTGATCCCAATATTATTATGATTGTTATTGTGTTAAGGGTTACATTATGAGGCTGAAACCACACAGAACATCATATTAAAACAGCAAAAACAATAACATTATCTTTTGCCATTGTTTTCTCTGTTAAGTTTCTGCAGGTGTTTGACACATTAGCTTTGTACACATTGCAAGTATAGCTGTTAAGTTACGGTGGGTTTATGGTCCAGCACAAGATGCGGACTGGAATTTGGATCTGTAAGTAGATCGGCCCGTCCGTCAGATATCCGATCTGTAAAGGATGTCAATATCGGACCCAATACCGATCCGGGATCGGATCTGGCCCATCTCTACTCTGGAGCAGTGGAAATGTGTTCTGTGGAGTGATGAATCATGCTTCTGTATCTGACAGTCTGATAGACGATTCTGGGTTGGCAAAGGGTTTTTGTGTTTTGTTGGGAATTTATTAAATATCAAAAACGTATCATTGAAATGTCACTACAGCGCGGTTAAAGTCCACTTGTTTCAATCTGAGCTGATTCAGACATAGTCTGGAAAGCCCCACACTTGGGTCTATAAGGGCCCCCAATTCAGACTACATTTTCAAGACAAAAATCAATTCACAACTTTTAAAGAACTGCCTGTGGATCTCTGCAATCAAATTGTGGCAAGCCATTGATCAGTGCAAAAAAAACATAAAACAATATCCAAAGGTTTGAGTGTTCCCAGGACCACAATTCTCTCTTTAAAGCAAAGTGGCCAATGCTGAGTAAAACGCATTTGACAGACTGCTTGGAGTTCAATATACAGCATTTAAAGGCAACATGAAAAAGATTCTCAGACCTGATGGGCATAACAGCAAGCACAAAGAGGCACTTCTAATCATATGGGACAGGGAGACTGGTAAGACTTCAGAGATGGATGAATGCAGGCTCCGTCAGGGACTTGAGGAAGCAATTTAAGAGCCTCTGCAGGAGAAACCCGACCGTGTTAATGGCTCCTCTGGTACATTATTTGTTCCTTCCCCTATCAAAGAATGGATTCTGCAGTGGGGGGATTTTTACTATTTTGCAGGGCACACAGGGACCAACCACATGCTGGAGTATGTGTCAATATTTATGGTGGCATTCCATGAACTAGGACATGTGGGGATACACTTGTGCCTGTCGTGTGTTTGCCCACTACTATACCTTGTTGTCCTTCAACTTCATCAAAGTGTCAAGCTGATACAACAATACAAAGATATTCCAAAAGAATATTTAGGAACACAGCCAAGAAGTCAATAACAAATAAGCAAGAGGATGATTAATAAAAACAAGGGATGTCCCAAAATCAGGGTAAAAAATACAAGCTGCATAACAAGTAAACGCAAAGTACACAAATGATTGTTAGCAATACTTTGTGATAAAGCAAATACAGATTTAATGTATATAACAAACAATACATACAAACTAATATGAAACAGGTGAAACCATTAGAAGTGTGCTGACGCTGAACACAAGAGAGAGTCCTGATTGGTTGCTGACAGAGACTGAGGCTTATGCCAAGTTCACACTACACGTCTTTCCAAGTCATCAGGTCGCTGTACAGTTCACACTACACAACTGGATCTCTTGCACTCTGGAGTCTTTTAAGTCGTTGTGTATTTCACACTACACGACTGATCAGAGATAGGGGGTCACACACTACACAATCTATCACAGAAAGGAATCGCAGGCTAGTCTATCTGGTGTCCCAAACTATGTTTTGTCACAAAAACACATGCAGGAAGTGACGAAAAGTTTAATGATACCATGTCCAAAAATGCACGTCAGCAATACGCAAGCAATCAAAGTTGTTTGAGCTCTGATGTGCAGCTGATGTGAAGTAGGAAAAATAAATGAATACCGAGTGGCTTGGGCTGCCTGACCAGCAGGGATTGTCTGTTCTGTGGTGAGTTGGAGGTTAATAAATATTTTGCAGTGCAGCATGGGTATTATGGTTTGGCGTGGACGATAAGGTCACAAATACTGTAAAGCTTGTGCCGATGTATTCTGATAGAAATCCTATTATGCCCCTGTCCCATGTTTCCCTTCACCCCTTATCTGGAGTTCTCATTGGTTGTAGTTCCACATATCACTCGCTGCCACTCGCAACCTGCTCACAACGCCTTTCACACTACACGATTTTGAGTCGCTGACAGGTCCAGATATTTAACATGCTAGATATTTTTCTTGAGTTGCCGAGTTGTTGAACAGTTCACACAGCAATCAAGAGCCAAGTTTTGATCCCCGAGCAAATGCCAAGTTGTCTCCGAGCTGCCACATCTAGCGGCGACCAGTCGGCAAGCAAAAATCAGGGCAAAAATTGTGTAGTGTGAACTAGGCATTATATGATTTCCACACTTGTATGACCCCAAGTTCCTTTTATGAACTCCTCCAACCCGCCACTAAAGAAAACATCATCTTGTAGCATTGCTTTATTTTTTTTCCCAAATCTAGTTCTCCAATTCTTTCTAGAATCTTTTATTTCCTGACCCCGCAGAATGCACTACACCCACACTAGTCGAGGAGGTCTACAATGTTAAGAACATTTAAGGGACCTTTACAGTGTACAATAGTTCTTTTTCTGTGATGAACTGGTTGGAACACATGACTGCACCAGTTACAATGTACATGTAACAAGGACAAAGTTACTTTGTCACCTAATGTTCAGAGAAAACAAGTCTGGGTGGAAGGGCTTCATTATTACATGGACTTCTTTCTTACATGGCAGGATCTAAACCCACGCTCAAGTGTCAAGAGTCAAGTATAGGGCTTTTTACATTTGACATTGTCTCAAAGCAACTTAACAGATTCCAGAATAAAAAACCTCTGGTAAGCAAGCCAAAGGCAAAAAAATAAAATTATTGTAAAAAAACTTTAAAAATGTTGGGACAGTGGTAGCCTAGTGGGTAGAGCTTTGGTCTAACAATCAGAAGATTGACGGTTCCAATCCAGGTTCTGCTATGCAGCCACTGTTGGGCCCTTAAGCAAGGCCCTTAACCCTGTCTGCTCCAGGGGTGCCGTACAATGGCTGACCCTGTGCTCTGTCCCCAGCTGTCAAACAAGCTACGCTATGCAGATAAAGAATTATGTTATACTGTACACGTGTACATGTATCTATGACAAATGAAGATGTTGTTCTTTGTCTTTTAAAAACTCATTTAAATTTACAAGGAAGAATTTTAAGAGACTCAATAGGACTCGTCCTAACAAAAGTTAAGGGATGAACATAAATAACTTAAACAGTTCATTGCCTTTTAGTTCATTCAGAAAAAAGTCTATTGGAGAGTTTTTTGACATTGTGAGTGCAGTCATTGCCAATTTCCAACACATGGGAGCCTTGAACATACATGCTTCCACCTTAGTTTGGTGAAATGGTTTATGGTCAGACAATTAATAACTCAGTTATTATCTAAATAAAGTAGAAGGAAGTTACGTGACATCCAGTATTTTAATTTGTTTATACAATCCTTAATCTTACTGACTTGTATGTTAATATTACATGAATATTACATTTTCTGTTATACAGTGGAAGTTAGGTTCATGTTTAGCAATTTTTTTCCTAATGGTAGCATATAAAGTGTAAATAACAGAGGTCCCAATATTGACCCCTGTGGAACACCATACTTGTGTCATTTGCTTAACAATGAAAATTAATTTCATGTATATCAATATTTTTTTCCTAATGGTAGCATGTAGAGTGTAAATAATAGAGGTGCCAATACTGACCCCTGAGGAACACCATCCTTTACTTTTGTAGTTTCCAAGCATTTATTATGGTCAGTGTGAGTCCTTTAACACCTACTGTATTTTCTAGCATATCCAGTAAAATTATATGATCTACAGTATCAAATACTACAAAAGAAGTGCTTAAAGCTAGATACTAACAAAATCATTAAAATAAGAAATACTTTGTCTAGAAGGTGGAGTCCAATGCTATCTTCTGCACTGTTAACGTTTAATTATTAGAGAAATTACACAGATAAAAGAAAGAAACTCCAGTAATATAACTAATGTCTGTTTCAAAGGAAAGGTCTGAGCTCAAAGTTGCAGAGAAATCATTTAATTTAACACCAGGTTAACAACTTGTCCCTCGTGGTCTTGGGTCAGAAAATTAATAACTGAATTAAGTAGAAGGAAGTTACGTGACATCCAGTATTTTATATCGTTTATACAATCCTTAATCTTACTGATTGTGTGATATATACAACTGTGTGTCGTCTGCACAACAATGAAAATAATTCCATATTTGTTTATGGTAGCATGTAGAGGTCATGTAAATAATAGAGGTCCCAATATTGACCCCTGTAAAACACCATACTGGTGTCATCTGCATACCAGTTGAAATGAACTGCATGTTTATCAAGATTTTTTTCTTAATGGTAGCATGTAGAGTGCAAATAACAGAGGTCCCAATATTGACCCCTGTGGAACACCATACTTGTGTAATTTGCATAAAAGTGGAAATTAATTCCATGTTTATCTTTTTTTTCTAATGGTAGCATGTAGAGTGTAAATAATAGAGGTACTAAGATTGACCCCTGTGGAACACCATACTTGTGTAATTTGCATAAAAGTGGAAATTAATTCCATGTTTATCTTTTTTTTTCTAATAGTAGCATGTGGAGTGTAAATAACAGAGGTCCCAACACTGACCCCTGTGAAACACCATACTTTTGTCATCTGCGTAACAGTGAAAATTAATTCCATTTTCATCAAGATTTTTTTTCTAATGGTAGCATGTAGAGTGTAAATAATAGAGGTCCCAATATTGACCCCTGTGGAACACCATACTTGTGTCATTTGCTTAACAATGAAAATTAATTTCATGTATATCAATATTTTTTTCCTAATGGTAGCATGTAGAGTGTAAATAATAGAGGTGCCAATACTGACCCCTGAGGAACACCATCCTTTACTTTTGTAGTTTCCAAGCATTTATTATGGTCAGTGTGAGTCCTTTAACACCTACTGTATTTTCTAGCATATCCAGTAAAATTATATGATCTACAGTATCAAATACTACAAAAGAAGTGCTTAAAGCTAGATACTAACAAAATCATTAAAATAAGAAATACTTTGTCTAGAAGGTGGAGTCCAATGCTATCTTCTGCACTGTTAACGTTTAATTATTAGAGAAATTACACAGATAAAAGAAAGAAACTCCAGTAATATAACTAATGTCTGTTTCAAAGGAAAGGTCTGAGCTCAAAGTTGCAGAGAAATCATTTAATTTAACACCAGGTTAACAACTTGTCCCTCGTGGTCTTGGGTCAGAAAATTAATAACTGAATTAAGTAGAAGGAAGTTACGTGACATCCAGTATTTTATATCGTTTATACAATCCTTAATCTTACTGATTGTGTGATATATACAACTGTGTGTCGTCTGCACAACAATGAAAATAATTCCATATTTGTTTATGGTAGCATGTAGAGGTCATGTAAATAATAGAGGTCCCAATATTGACCCCTGTAAAACACCATACTGGTGTCATCTGCATACCAGTTGAAATGAACTGCATGTTTATCAAGATTTTTTTCTTAATGGTAGCATGTAGAGTGCAAATAACAGAGGTCCCAATATTGACCCCTGTGGAACACCATACTTGTGTAATTTGCATAAAAGTGGAAATTAATTCCATGTTTATCTTTTTTTTCTAATGGTAGCATGTAGAGTGTAAATAATAGAGGTACTAAGATTGACCCCTGTGGAACACCATACTTGTGTAATTTGCATAAAAGTGGAAATTAATTCCATGTTTATCTTTTTTTTTCTAATAGTAGCATGTGGAGTGTAAATAACAGAGGTCCCAACACTGACCCCTGTGAAACACCATACTTTTGTCATCTGCGTAACAGTGAAAATTAATTCCATTTTCATCAAGATTTTTTTTCTAATGGTAGCATGTAGAGTGTAAATAATAGAGGTCCCAATATTGACCCCTGTGGAACACCATACTTGTGTAATTTGCTTAACAATGGAAATTAACTGCATGTATATCAATATTTTTTTTCCTAATGGTAGCATGTAGAGTGTAAATAATAGAGGTCCCAATACTGACCCCTGAAAAACATCATCCTTTACTTTTGTAGTTTCCAAGCATTTATTATTTACATAGACAAATTGGGAGCGGTCAGTAAGAGAGGATTTAAACCAAAAGAGCATGAGTCCTTTAACACGCCTTGCTTTATTCTGCGGGCTGTTTTCCATGTGTCAGGCTGACACGGTGTTGAACAGCTTACCAGCTTTGGTGAAGCACCCGGCTGTGGCCATGGATTCGTGGCCTTGAGAGAAGCTGTTTCTGGACGTAGAGAAGTGGTATCCAGATCAGCTAGGGTGGCAGTACCATTGATGGTAGCTACTAATAGGTTCTAAGGGTGTGTTCGAAAACCTAGGGAGCTGCCTTGCTGTCTTACTGTCTACATAGGCAGCTGCCTCAGTAGAGAGGATTCTAATAAGTCAATGACTTATAAGGCAGGTTATTCGAACGTGCTACTTAGACAGCGATTCCATCGGGTTTCGCATTTCGCGTTTAGCATTTAGCATCTTGCCATTAAAACCAATAAACTGAGGTAGCACAGCAAGCTAACATGTCAATATAACATCTTCCTTCATGTACCGATAACGATTAAATTTCCTGACAAGCCCGAACTTGCTAATAAAAACACTCGGTACAAGCTTATACAAGTTAAAAATCAGTAATATTTTATTTACATTTGAAAATAACTCCATTCGTTTCTCTGCCCCGTCAGCCATGTTTATTTTTCTGTGAGAGAAGAGCACCCGAGCCACAATGAATGCTGGGATTGCCTTGATCATTAAGGCAGCGTCAGATGCTCACTCGTTCTTGAGTCAAAATAACATTGAAATATCCTCAGTAGTGAGGATTTTAAGGCATCTAGGATTTCGAACAGCCTCCTTCTCGGGAGCGCACACAGGATGACGTAAAATGCTGCCTATGTAGACAGCTCCCTAGCTTTTCGAACACACCTTTAGAGTTATCCTGCCTTCAAGCTTGGCAGTTTCTCTAGACGGACACAGCAGAGGCAGCAGATTGTAGAGGAGAGTGGAAACTTATTAGCGATTGGCTAACAAGAAAACACAGAATTAAATTGTGTACTATCAAGTCAAATATTATGATCTACAGTGTCAAACACTGAACTAAGATCTAATAGAACGAGACGCAGCCATCATCAAAGCACATAGAAGAACATGAACTATCCTAATTAATGAGGTTACAGTGCAACTGTTGGGTCTAAATCCTGATCAAAATGTTTTATAAATGTTATTTATGTGCAGATAAGTGCATAACTGTTTAGAAACTGCATGTTCTGGAATCTTTAAAACAAAAGAAAAGTTTGAAATTGGTCTATAATTAGACAGCACATATCTGATACACTTCCAGTGCAGTGTGTCGCCATTTGCATTTTAATTTCTATACTGCTTGTTTTAGAGCTTGTGTGTCATTATACCATGGAACAAGCTTCTTCTAACCAATCAATTTAATTTAAGCTGCAGCTACGTTATCTAAGATTGGGAGGCCTGTTTGAGTTGTTCAGGCTCTAATGGTGACACAGTCATTAATTCTGGTAGGTTATTAATAAACGCTGATACAGTTGCAGATGTAGTCGTACTTTTACATTAATTGTGATGTTGTAGACAATTATTATAGTTAATTAAACACAGTTCATAATTAAGTCATTTTGTGGTGGAACAGAAAGCTTGCCTATGTCAATACCAGGAGTCAATATTAAGTCTGATGTACAGTGTATCACAAAAGTGAGTACACCCCTCACATTTCTGCAGATATTTAAGTATATCTTTTCATGGGACAACACTGACAAAATGACACTTTGACACAATGAAAAGTAGTCTGTGTGCAGCTTATATAACAGTGTAAATTTATTCTTCCCTCAAAATAACTCAATATACAGCCATTAATGTCTAAACCACCGGCAACAAAAGTGAGTACACCCCTAAGAGACTACACCCCTAAATGTCCAAATTGAGCACTGCTTGTCATTTTCCCTCCAAAATGTCATGTGATTTGTTAGTGTTACTAGGTCTCAGGTGTGCATAGGGAGCAGGTGTGTTCAATTTAGTAGTACAGCTCTCACACTCTCTCATACTGGTCACTGAAAGTTCCAACATGGCACCTCATGGCAAAGAACTCTCTGAGGATCTTAAAAGACGAATTGTTGCGCTACATGAAGATGGCCAAGGCTACAAGAAGATTGCCAACACCCTGAAACTGAGCTGCAGCACAGTGGCCAAGATCATCCAGCGTTTTAAAAGAGCAGGGTCCACTCAGAACAGACCTCGCGTTTGTCGTCCAAAGAAGCTGAGTGCACGTGCTCAGCGTCACATCCAACTGCTGTCTTTGAAAGATAGGCGCAGGAGTGCTGTCAGCATTGCTGCAGAGATTGAAAAGGTGGGGGGTCAGCCTGTCAGTGCTCAGACCATACGCCGCACACTACATCAAATTGGTCTGCATGGCTGTCACCCCAGAAGGAAGCCTCTTCTGAAGTCTCTACACAAGAAAGCCCACAAACAGTTTGCTGAAGACATGTCAACAAAGGACATGGATTACTGGAACCATGTCCTATGGTCTGATGAGACCAAGATTAATTTGTTTGGTTCAGATGGTCTCAAGCATGTGTGGCGGCAATCAGGTGAGGAGTACAAAGATAAGTGTGTCATGCCTACAGTCAAGCATGGTGGTGGGAATGCCATGGTCTGGGGCTGCATGAGTGCAGCAGGTGTTGGGGAGTTACATTTCATTGAGGGACACACGATCTCCGATATGTACTGTGAAATACTGAAGCAGAGCATGATCCCCTCCCTCCGGAAACTGGGTCATGAGTTTGATGATAATGACCCCAAACACACCTCTAAGACGACCACTGCTTTATTGAAGAGGCTGAGGGTAAAGGTGATGGACTGGCCAAGCATGTCTCCAGACCTAAACCCAATAGAACATTTTTGGGGCATCCTCAAGCGGAAGGTGGAGGAGCGCAAAGTCTCGAATATCCGCCAGCTCCGTGATGTCGTCATGGAGGAGTGGAAAAGCATTCCAGTGGCAACCTGTGAAGCTCTGGTAAACTCCATGCCCAGAAGAGTTAAGGCAGTTCTAAGAAATAATGGTGGCCACACAAAATATTGACACTTCAGGAACTTTCACTAAGGGGTGTACTCACTTTTGTTGCCGGTGGTTTAGACATTAATGGCTGTATATTGAGTTATTTTGAGGGAAGAATAAATTTACACTGTTATATAAGCTGCACACAGACTACTTTTCATTGTGTCAAAGTGTCATTTTGTCAGTGTTGTCCCATGAAAAGATATACTTAAATATCTGCAGAAATGTGAGGGGTGTACTCACTTTTGTGATACACTGTATGTTTATAGCAGTGAGCTGGTTTAATCACATGTTGAATAGAATCGAATGTGACTGTATGAGGATCATGCTTATTATCAATATAGAAGTTTCCAGGCGCTCAGGTGGCGCAGCGGTAAAACACGCTAGCGCAGCGGTAAAACACGCTAGCACACCAGAACTGACATCTTGAACTCATTGGTTTGAAACTCAGCTCTGCCATCCAGCAGGTCGGGCGTCTATATGAACAATGACTGGCTTTTGTTCAAAAGAATGGTGCAGAAAGGGGATACCTCATAACTGATGCAATTACGACCTCTGCTGGACAGAGACAAAGGATAATGAGGATCAGGGTGTGTCTCTCCATACACAAAGCTGATCCACGTCTGAACTCGCCTCATGCAGGTGAAAAGATGCAGTCGGCTACTACACATGTGTCGGAGTGGGTGTGTGTCAGTCTCGGCTCTCCTCAGTCAGGGTGGAGATCAACATCAGTAGAGAGGAAGCCTAATGCAATCGGGTAATTAATCACTTAAGCACTTTAACCTGCATAGCACCTTAATATTAATCTGCACCTTAATATGTATATAGTTTTTAGCTACATATCCTGTTTATAGTATAGTTTATAGATCCTGTTCATACCACTGCTATTTACCCACTGTAAATAATGTATATCATAAATACTGTATATCCTGCACTTTCTGCCTATTGCACTTCTGGTTAGATGCTAAACTGCATTTCGTTGCTCTGTACTTGTACATGTGTAATGACAATAAAGTTGAATCTAATCTAATCTAATCTAATTTGACACGTCTAGATTGGGAGGAAACACACAAGTTTCCAACAATTAAAGCCTTATCGGTGGAAGCCATGATGAGCCTTTGTATACACTGTGTCCAGCCTCCTGTAGTCACGTTGGTTGTGGTAGGCCCTGTGTAGGAGCACACACCCTGCTCCTTTTGACCTCCCTGGTCTGACGCTGTGACAGGTCAACAACTAAGCATGCAGTGGGCAAAACAGCTGTAGTTAAAACCCAAGGACAGTCCTTGCATTCTTATAAAACAGAGAACCTATTCTCCAGTGTAATGATGTTGGGTCAGGAGGTGAGGATGGCGGTCAGAGCGTCTGTCGCCTTGCTTTATTCTGCGGGCTGTTTTCCATGTGTCAGGCTGACACGGTGTTGAACAGCTTACCAGCTATGGTGAAGTACCCAGCTGTGGCCATGAGAGAAGCTGTTTCTGGACGTAGAGCAGTGGTATCCAGAGCAGCTAGAGTGGCAGTACCATTGATGGTAGCTACTAATAGGTTCTTAGAGTTATCCTGCCTTTAAGCTTGGCAGTTTCTCTAGACGGACACAGCAGAGGCAGCAGATTGTAAAGGAGAGTGGAAACTTATTAGCAATTGGCTAACAAGAAAACACAGAATTAAATTGTGTTGCTGCTACCATTTGGAGTCTGCAACTAATATCTTCTGCCAAATCAGACACTCAGTCAAACTGGTGGCTTGAGCAAGTGGCAAATGTTACAATAAACAAACTGAAACACTATGCAGATGAAAACTTTCTAATATTAATTACCAGCACACAATCAATTATAGATTAGGGGCCACTCAGGTGGTGCAGTGGTAAAATATGCTAGCACACCAGAGATGAGATTTCGAATACATCGTATCGAATCTCAGCTCTCCCTTTCGGCTGGGCTGGGTGGCTGTATGAACAACGATTAGCTGTTGTTCATCCAGGTAAGGAAGCTGGATTACGACCTCTGCTGGCTGATTGATGGCGTCTGCACAGAGTAGGAGAATAATGCTGATCAGGGTGTGGCTCTCTATGCACAAGGCTGATCTGCATATGAACTCGCCTCATGCAGGTGAAAAGATGCAGTCGGGTACTGCTCATGTGTCGGAGGGGGGGGGGGGGGGGGGTGTCAGTACCAGTAGAGAGGAAGCATAATGCAATTAGGTAAAAACTGGACCCTCACTTATCATTTCCTCAGGACCATGTACAGTGGTGTTCAAAAAAATAGCAGTGATTTTAAAAAAGCGAATAAAGCACAAAATCATTATAATAACTTTTATTTCCATAAATGCAAATGCACTGAAAATACTACACTTTCAATTCTAAATCAACACATTAACAAAATTTAGTCAGTTTGTGTCAATCCTTTACAGAAAATTAAGAAAAATGAATATTAGGCTGTTCAAAATAATGTGCCAGCATTTTTCATTAAAAACTCAAAAAATTTATCTATAACATGAAAAAATGTTTAAGGTTTCACTTTACTTTAAATTACTGAACTAATATTTAGTGGCAGAACAATTGTTTCCGAGATCTGTGTTGCATGGAGTCGACCAACTTCTGGCACCTCTGAACAGGTATTCCAGTCCAGGATGATTAGACTACATTCCACAGTTCTTCTGCAATTTTTGGGTTTTGCCTCAAAAAAACGTGTTTCAGATGTCAGAACACAAGTTCTCTGTGGGATTGAAGTCAGGAGATTAGGCTGGTCACTCTATTACCTCAATCTTGTTTGTCTGTAACCAAGATGTTTTGGGTCATTGTCATGTTGAAACACCCATTTTAAGGACATTTCTTCTTCAACACAGGGCAACATGATCTCCTCAAGTATTCTGATATATTTAAACTGATCCATGATCCCTCGTATGTGATAAATAGGCGTAACACCATGGTATGATAAACATCCCATATCATCATTTTGTACCACCATGCTTTACTGTCTTCACAGTGTACTGTGGCTTGAATTCAGTGCTCGGGGGTCGTCTGTCATACTGTCTATGAACACTAGACCCAAAAAGAACAATTTTGCTTTCACCAGTCCACAAAATGTTCAGCCATTTCTCTTTGGACCAGTCAATGTGTTCCTTGGCAAATGTTAACCCATTCAGGACGTCTTTTTCTTAACAACAGGACTTTGCAAGGAGTTCTTGCTGGTAAATTGGCTTCATTTAATCATCTTCTGTACTCACTGGTAAATTTAGATGTTCCTTGATCTTTCTGGAGGTGATCATTGACTGAGTATTTGCTATTTTGGCTAATCTTCGATCCAATTGAACAGTAGTTCCACGCTTCCTTCTGCATCTTTCAGGTTTTGGTTGTCACTTCAAGGCATTTGAGATAATTTTAGCTGAGCAGGCTATAATTTGCTGCACTTCTCTGTATGTTTTTCCCTCTACTATCAACTTTTTAATCAAAGTATGCTGTTCATCAGAACAATGTCTGGAACAACCCATTTTACCCAGTATTTCAGAAGGAAATGTGCTATGACCAATCTGTGCAACATTTGCCACCCTCCTACATTAAATAAGGGCCAAAACTGACACCCGTTCTTCTGCAGAATGAATGACTTCACCAATTGAACTCCTCACTGCTATTATTTTGAACAACCCCCTTTCAATCAATGCTTCGATTACTCAGAATGAGCAGCATGCATGTCCTAATTGTTGGGTTTGTTTTGTTTTCATTACTCTACTACACTTTCAAGTCAATTTTTTGCTATGTAGAAATAGCATTTCTACTAAAAACAGTGATTTATCAGGTTAATGGTGTTGGACTGCTATTATTTTGAACACTACTGTACTGGCCAACACTACTGTTGTCTCTAGTCTCATCCCCCTCAATTCCTTTAAATTAGAAATGTATTTATTGTAGGTATTTGTATTTCTTTTTTCAGTACTTGTATTCTTATGTACGTTGTACTTATTTCTTCTGTACTTTATATAGCTGCAATGACAATAAAACCTCTCTTAAACTTAGAAGATTATAACAAAAATACTAGATGCTTAATCCTACAATTTTTGTCACAATATTTTGTCATGCCAAAAAAGCTTTATTTAAGTTGAGTCTGTGTGTGTGCATGCATTAGCATCTACAATATTACATCACCTATGTGTTGTTCCATAACCAGCCTTTCTAATCAAGGTTTTATCAGGTGTATCGTCTCCTAAACAAAAGTGACGGTTTTATTAAAAGCTGAAATTAATGAACATGTGATGATCTAATCAAATGATATTAAATTGGACCCAGCTGTTAGCCAATCAGAAGTTCTGAGCAATCAGTCTTGCTGGCTTTATTCACCTCAGCTAAAAATTAAATTTAGATGTCACACACACACACACACACACACACACATTGTACACAAATATGGGGGGTCTACAAATATCTTTTAAATTTGAGTAGCACAAACTAAATAAAACCCCATTATTTAAAGTTATTTGTTTTAAAAATTACAAATAATTTCATGCCAAAAAAACAAGTGTTAAGAAATGGTGACAAGCGCTCAGGTGGCACAGCGGTAAAACACACTAGCACACCACAGCTAGGATTTCGAATACATTGTATCGAATCTCAGCTCTGCCATTCGGCTGACTAGGCACATACATGAACAATGATTGGCTGTTGTTCATACAGGATGGGAGCCGGATAGAGACTCCTCACGCTGGCTCTCTGCTGGCTGATTGATGGTGTCTGCATACACAATGTGTCTTCGTACACAAAGCTGATCCGCATCTGAACACGCCTCTTGCAGGTGAAAAGACACAGCCGGCTACCACACACTTGTCAGAGGGGGCATGTGTCAGTCCCGGCTCTCCTCAATCAGGGTGGAGATCAGCATCAGTAGAGAGAAATGGTGACATACAGCTGAAGTCACTCCTAAATACACTAGACAGATTAGTATGTGTCTAATAATTGTCTTCGAATTGAACTAATTTCTGCAAATGAACCCGTATCCACCACAACACAATATTTCTCACACAATATTGAATTTGATCAGAAATCAATATTTTCTGAGTGTGTATCTGACACTAAGAGGATTAGTTGTAGTGCTGGGACTTCAGGGTAAACTGACTTATCAGAAAATCCGTTATTCATTAGACACTCACATTTTAAGATCAGCTAGCCTCCAGCTTCATCACACAAATACTACAAATCAGCTACACTGGCTACATCTCATTTGCACATTAACAGTTTCAGTTATACCTTACAAAACCATGGACATGAACCCTGTATGGCCAAGTATGTGCTCGCTCCTCATAACTATTGATACACAACAGGTGTATATAATCAGTTGTATATATATAATGGTATGCTTCCAACTGTTAACAATCTCCTGTTCTGGCAAGAACTGTGCATAATACAAGGCCCATAAAGGTGTTGTCATAGTACCTTAGTGGCCTACACAGAGCCAGGCCTTCTCATCCAACATTGGTTTTTGACTGAGCATGGACACACTCCAACATCTCATTGAAAGCCTTTTCAGAAGAGAGGAGACTGTTATGGTTTTGAAATAGAATATCCAGTAAACTCATGGTCACTGTCCACATATTTTGGCCATATATTCATTCATTCATTGTCCGTTTTATCACCGCTATATCCTATTCAGGGTCGCAGTGGGTACAATTCATTGGGCGAAAAAGAGGAAACACCCTGGACAGGTCACCAGTCCATCACAAGGCACATGGGGGAGTTTAGTATCTCCAATTAACCTGACTGCATGACTATGGACTGTGGGAGAAAACCAGAGCACCCGGAGGAAAGAACCCAGACCACTCCACCTGGGAATCGAACCCAGGAGCTTCCTGCAGTGAGGTGACAGTGCTTCCCACCGAGCCACCATGTAATGAAATGCTAAATTCAAAATTAAGAAATTAAAGAGGCAGCTGTAGCCTAGTGGTTAAGATACTAGACTAGCAATCAGAAGGTTGCCGGTTCAAGCCTCACCACTGCCAGGTTGCCACTGTTGGGCCCTTGAGCATGTCCCTTAACCCGCAATTGCTTAGATTATATTTTGTCTCAACTGTAAGTCAAAAATTTTAATGTAAATCTACAGCCAGCAACACATAGGGTGTGTCGAAAACCTAGTGAGCTCTCTACATTAACAGCATTTTACGTCATCCTATGTGCGCTCCCGAGAAGTAGGCTGTTTGAAATCCTAAACGCCTTGAAATGCTCCCTGTTAAGGTATCTTTCAACAGTATTTCAACAGTATTTTGAGAGGAGAACGAGAGAATGTCCAATGCTTCCTTAGCGCGGAAGGCAATCCCAGCAAGTGTTATTTATTTGCAAGTTCAGGCTTGTCAAGGACAGTTTAATTGTTTTCAGTACACGGAGGGAGATGTTATTTGATATGCTAGAGCATTGTGCCACCTCATCCCATTGGTCTGAATGGCATGATGCTAACTATGTTAGCTTAGTATGCAAAAACCAATGTAATCGCTGTCTAAGTAGTGCGTTTGTTTAACCTGCCTTATAAGTCGATGACTTATTAGAATCCTCTCTACTTAGATAGCTGCCTATGTAGACAGTAAGACAGCAATCATCACTTCTGATATTTAAATCATTTCTGCGAGACTCGTTGCAATATTTTAAATACAGCAGAGAATTATTTAAGCTCTTTTAGACAGTGTTTTTGTTTGTATCTGACACATGGCTCCCTACGGCACCCACACCAGATGCATTCCCTTCAACACCACTTGAAAAACAAATGTACATTCTGGCAATAACTGAAACCAAATATCTCAGCGGGCAGCAGATTCTGTGAAAGCTGCCAGAGTGTTAATACTGGGATGTTTAAAATACAAACACCCCCAACCACTGGTATTAAACAGGTTTTATCAATGCAGCGTGGGCCTGGAGGTATGAAACAGTCTAGACGTGCAGTGTGCAACACATAGAGGTGCATGGCGTACTTAGTACTATAGCTGGTTCACATAAAGATTTGATTACTCCCTCCAGTTACTGTCTGTGAGGGTTTGCATTTTTTTTTTCTCTGTCCATGTGGTCCTCAGTTTTCTTAACGCCTCCAGAAATTGTAGATATTAATAATTGAATCAAAATCAGGTCAAAACAGGTTCTAAAGAAACAGTTTTCCACAAGCTTAGAAAATAAAAATTAGGCAAATACACCATTTAAAATAAAAAAGCATTATACCAATACCCCAACTTGGGTTTCAAGGTGTTTTTCACACATGGGAAACCTGTAAATGTGTTTTATGGTTCCGTGGACATATATTTTACTCACTTATTCACTTACTTAACCGCTTATCCAATTAGAGTGTGTGTAGGGGGGGGGGGGGGGGGGGGGGGTGCTGTAATTTAAAGATTTTAATACTTTTAATTAAAATTTTTAATACTGGATATAACATGAATATATCCCAACACACAGCGCAATGAAACCTTCTGTGTTTGGAGCTCCGTATCCACAGGTCAGTTAGATTGCCCATGTTTACTTCTGTACACTGTTGAAAACACCTTCAATGAGTATGCATTGGAAATGAAAATCGGAACCACAGGAGTTCATGTCTTGGTGGGTCAGAGCTGTTTTGACAGCATTTTAGGTGGGTGTATAAATAATGTTTTGCTTTTTGTTTTTGTGTGTTGAAAAGTGAATAATAGATGTGGACAGTGCTTTATATTATTCAGATAAAAGCTGAAAACAGAACAGACTTGGCGTTTATGTGAAAGCTCACCGTCTACAAAGAATAAGCTCAGTCTGTGAAAAACACAAACAGGCCAGCGCTGTATAATAGCCATTTAGCATCATCTGCATCCGTCTAGATGATTTGTATCCATCTTTTTCATACTGAAGTAAAATCACAAGTAATGGCTCTATAATATTTTGCAGAATCAGCAAGCATATAGGTGGTGGACAAAATAATGGAAACATGACTGACAAAGCATCTTGTTACACAGGTAACATTCGAGTTATAGCCGAGGTCTAAAGTTTACATACACTATAGTGGACATGCATAACATAACAGTCTTAAGATTTCAATCATTGCTGCAACTTTTCTACCCTATGTGAATAAATGGACTAAATAGAAAAATATACATATTTATTGCTTTTTTCCTGCTGCAAACCCATGTTGCCGGAGGTGAAATATAGAATGAGAAAGCAATCTACAGCCCCATACCAGAAAATGTCAGATAACATTAACGCGACAAAGTAAAATAACATTAGCTTCTCTTCAGTCAGCAAGATTTGTTACAGAGCACTGGATATTACACACTGTCATTGATTCATTCATCAAGTTTTTTAGATTGGATAAAACAATATTTGAATGATTTTCTACAATGACTACATTAAAGTTTGACTGAGAGATGGTAAGGAATTAAAACCCAACAGCACTGTACATACTGTGAAGCATGGTGGTACAGAGTAGGTCCAATATAGCAGTGGATAGAATAATATAGGTATTTAAGCAACCCAGATTTTGTCCATGTTTTTTTTTTTTTTTATTTATGCAATTTTTCCCATTTTCTCCCAATTTTTAGTGTAGTCAATTTGTCTTCCGCTGCTGGGGGATCCCTGATTGCAGTCGAGGTGGGTATGTTGCTGCTCACACCTCCTCTGACCAGTGTGCAGTCCTTAGCAGAACCTTTTTTCACCCATGCATTCTGCACAGGCGCCTCTCTATCTGCTAATCAGGGTCCTTACACAGCGTTTGAAGACCCCACCCAAACAGTCCGGTCATCCCTCCCTGCAGGCACTGCCAACTGTGCCCACTAGATGGCACCCAGCCAACCGGTGGCAACGGCAAGTTTCAAAACGAGGAGTTCAGAATCTCGGCGCTAGTGTGCTAGCGGAATATCTCGCTGCGCCACCTTGGCACCTCCTTGTCCATGATTTTTACCGCGAACCAGGCAACACAAACAATGCATCAAAACAAAACACAAAAAAATACACTTAATGAATAAAAATGATGGCAATCTGGTCCCACTGTGGTTTACAAAATGTAACGTAAAGCCTCCACAAGGGGGTGTACATGTACAAATTCATTTTGTGTTTATTTAATTATTATTATTATTTTTCCTTGTAACCCATTTTTTTGGCTTGCAACCCACCCAAGTGTCTGAAAAACAGTAATTTAGAGAAATAAAATTATTTTAAATTATTAAGCCTTGAGTCGCTCAAGGGACGCAGCGGTAAAATACGCTAGCACACCAGAGCTGGGATTTCGAATACATCGTATTGAATCTCAGCTCTGCCATCCGGCTGGCCTGGATGCCTACATGAACATCGATTGGCTGTTGTTCATACAGGGTGGGAGCCGGACGGGACCTCATAACTGATGCAATTACGACCTCTGCTGGCTGACTGATGGCACCTGCACAGAGACGAGGCATAATGCACTGATCAGGGTGTGGCTCTCCGTACACAAAGGTTATCCGCATATGAACTCGCCTCGTGCAGGTGAAAAGATGCAGTCGGCTACTACACACGTCGGAGGAGTCACATGTCCACTCGGCTCTCCTCAACCAGAGCGGAGTTCAACATCAGTAGGAAGCATAATGGAAGCATAATGCAGTGGGAAATTGGATACGCTAAAGTCAGAAGGAAAGGGGAGACAATGCATAAACAAAATAATAATTATTCAGTTGTATACAACTATGTGTTCCAAAATAAAAAAGCCAAAACTAGATTTAATCAGGCTTCAGTGTTCAATGTTTTTGGAATTACCTTCTCAAAGTTCTAACCTCAGACTTCAGGTAAAGAATACGTGGACTGTAATGAAGAGTCCTGTTTATTACCAAATGACCAATCAATTAGATTAAACTCTGCTAATATGTACATACATATGAAACAGAATGCACAATGCAGCCTCTCTTCAAAAATGCTCAGCCCTCAGGCTTTGTTACAAAGTCCCGGATATCACACACACTGTGTCAGTGATATCAGCATTTCAGGGCACTGTTGTAGTGTGGTGATAAACACCTGCAGCTATGACCTGAAGACTGTCAGATCAAGTCCCAGGGCTGGTAAAGGTTAACACTGAGCCTGTAGCTGAACAGAAACCTGTACACTGCAGGACCTGTAACCCATGATATCTCACAGGAGCTCAGGACACTGTTTCATGCGCTTCATTTTGTAGGAATTACAGCAGTGCAGCTATGTAGTGGCCGAAAAATATTCTGTTCGGAAAATAGAGCACAAGTGTGAATTTGTTGTAGCAAATCATACAACTGTAACTCCAACCACGCAGACATCTGATTTTTACCAAACCCTCTTAGCTTCAGCAAAGTAAAAACTGACTGATTGGAGAGTATTTACCAATTAATCTACACTTGATCACACAAAAAGCCAAAGTGAA
Source organism: Trichomycterus rosablanca (assembly GCF_030014385.1). NCBI lineage: Eukaryota > Metazoa > Chordata > Actinopteri > Siluriformes > Trichomycteridae > Trichomycterus > Trichomycterus rosablanca. Next base: position 37,161,209 of record NC_085993.1, read on the forward strand.
AACTTGTTTTTTAATTGAATAAAAGTCGAAAACTGAAATGCTTTATTTGGATCATTTGCTTGTTGTCATATGCCTAATGTTAGTTATAATGCTCACTGAAATGTGTCTGAATTTACCTGGGCTGTGTCAGCTCTGTGGTTAAGGTCTAGGGACTAGTGACCATAAGACTGCCGATTCAAGCCCCAATACTGGCAAGTTCTCACTTCTGGGCCCTTACACCTCAATTGCTTGCTGTCCAGGTTAGTCTTGCCTTGTACCCAGTGCTTCCAGTGGAACCTGACCCACCACCACTCTGACCACAATAAAGTGGATAAAACTTGCTTGCACTGTATTCATTAAAAATTGTAAGTCACTGTGGATAAAAGTGTCTTCTAAATGCATTAAATGTAAATAAATTAAATTACAAATGTAACATACAAAACTTGTATATATGCACTTTATTAGGTCTACCAGTCTGGTACATACATGTATTGATTATTTTATAAGCTACACCTACTATACAGATGAATTCTGTGTACAAAGAATTACTGATTGTAGCTTATCTGCTGCTCTGTACATTTTGTAACTCCCCAGTACCTCATTTATCAAACAAATGGGACTCCATATGAGCCCCACTGTCCAGATGATGTTTGGGTGGTAATGAATGCTTACTTTCTTCATCACACTGTAAGCAATTATTCTAGGTGTAGATTATAAGACTAGAACAATTTTTTATGCACAATGTGTGTTAATTTTGCTCAAGTCATTTATCACTGGACACTTACTAATCACAGGAGAACTGTTGGCTATTTTCAGTTAGAGCACGATTCTCCTCCCAGTATTGACAGTGAGTGGGTGGCTAAAGCCCTGCTATAGATTGGCACCCTGTCTATGCTATTGTTGACTTGTGCCCAGTGTATCCTGCTGAAACTGGACTCATACACTGGCCAAGAAAAAAAGGTTGATGATATTCATTATTATTATTAGGATTTTACCGTCATGTTTTACACTTTGGTTACATGCAGGACAGAAACGGTAGTTACTCATTACACAAGATTCATCAGTTTGATGTCAAACACAGTCAGAAAGGCTGCTGCTGGTTGGTTTGGGAGTTTGTAGGAACAGCTGCAGTGAGCTGGGTTCTTCTATAAAATTAAAATATTAGAGGAGAGACAATAAATAAATAAATGATAGTGAGCTCTGAGCTTCACTCAGGTACAGAACAGACAGACAGACTGATCGATCGATCTATTGTTCACTTTATTGATCCCAGAGGAAAATTCATGTGTTACAGCAGCTCAGTAAAAAAAGACAAGTTAAAAATATCCTAACATAACTACAGTTATTAAATAGAGATACTGAAATAATATAAACAATTAAATAATAATAATACAAATTACATATTTAATTAAAATATATTAAATAATACATCTGTTAGTGACGTAGGTGGCTGAACATCAGTATAAAAAAAGTCTATATATTTTTGATCCAATGTACATAGAGGAGGTGGTTTCCTGCTTTTCACCAAATAAATCAGACCCACTTTCACCCTGACCAAAAAAAAAAAGGGCTAAAACAGACAATGAGTGAATTAATAATAGTTACAATAATAATAATAATATGAAATAATAATTGTAAGTTATAATTTTAATGTGAATAAAAATGATTATTAATATTATTATTATTAAAAAATATTAGTAACCCCATTAATGCAATAATATAAATAAATAAACTGTAATGGGAGTAAAATAATAATAATAATAATTAAAAACAAACAGTCAGAATTGTATAGATTCTGTTCTGTAGTGTGTCTGATCCTCTCGTCACTAGAACACCTAGTTCCTGGGGCTTGTATTTAAATCAGTAGAAGAATGGAAGAGTGATGTGCTAAAATTATGGTGGGTTTGTGTAAAGGTGCCATTATTAAACAAAGACACACCAGGAAATGAGCATTCAGAAAGAGACAATGGCAGCACCTGCACCCCTGAGTGTATGAGTGAGGATGCATGTGTGTATGTGTGGATCGGTGTGGGTATGTGTGTATGTGAGTGAGTGTGTGAATGTGTGAGTCCATTTGTTAGTCCATTTTGATGAATTCTGACTAGGAATGTCACCCTTAAAAACGGCAAAAAATAAAAAATCATTCCGAAGGGGGATCTTCCCCGGAAGACTGTAGCAAAGCCCTAACGCACGTTTGATCCAAAACTCATCAGGAGCCACAGCTGCCTCTTCATAGGCTGTGGGCTAATTTAATCTGCATATTGGTGTTTCTGATTGCATTAACAAGGCCTAATGAACACCTGCTAGAGTGACCCTGTCCATGCTGACAGTGTCACTCCTCTAAACATGCACACACACACTAAAAGACACACTGAAACTCACATACACATGGCTTAAACGTAAACTATAGTATAAAAAAATGTTGTGTTGGTCCCCCTTTTGCTGCCAAAACAGCCCTGACCCGTTGAGGTATGGGCTGACACCTTTCTATCAGAACCAGCATTAACTTCTTCAGCAATCTGAGCTACAGTAGCTCCTCTGTTGGATCGGACCACACAGGCCAGCCTTCGCTCCCCACGTGCATCAATGAGCCTTGGTCGACCATGACCCTGTCGCCGGTTTACCACTGTTCCTTCCGTGGACCACTTTTGATAGATACTGACCACTGCAGACCGACCGGGAACACCCCACAAGATCTGCAGTTTTGGAGATGCTCTGACCCAGTCGTCTAGCCATCACAATTTGGCCCTTGTCAAACTCATTCAAATCCTTACACTTGCCAATTTGTCCTGCTTCTAACACATCAACTTTGAGGATAAAATGTTCACTTGCTGTGTAATATATCCCACCAACTAACATGTGCTGTGATAAAGAGATAATCAGTGTTATTCACTTCACCTGTCAGTGGTCATAGTGGTATGCTTAGTTGGTGTATATTAGCAAGATCTGAAGCATGTACGCATAGGTAAGTGGGTTTAACTATTAAGGAGAGTGACATTATAGGCTATGAGTTCTGTAGGAATTAACTGCCTTAATAACAATGCCTTTATTTGTCATTTATACATATACAGGTGTACAGTACAACAAAATTCTTTCTTCGCACATCCCATCGTATGGCACCCCTGGAGCAGAGAGGGTTAAGGGCCTTGCTCAGGGGCCCAACAGTGGCTGCATGGCAGAGCTGGGATTCAAACTCTTAACCTTTCAGTTGATAGCCCAAAGCTCTACCTACTAGGCTACCACTGTCCCTACTATGACAATGTTATTATTATTATTATTATTATTATTATTATTATTATTATTATTATTATTATTATTATTATTATTATAACATTTATCACAATAGTAAGGCATGTTCCAGTTATTTTAATAAATAATTATTTTTTTCTGTTTTACTGACACTCTGAAAGATGTTTTATTTTCATTCTCTTTTAATAACATATGTCTGTTCCTATTGTGTTTAATTTGTACCTATTTCAGTCACGTGATACCAAAAAATGAATCCCACAATCTAGCTAAAATGAGCAAAAAATCACTCAGGTTTCCCACTGATGTTTCATCATTGGTGAGTAGTATTGTCATGCACTTTGTGTTTTTTATTATGCTCGTTGTATAATTTTATTTTAATCCTTCCGTCCCCCGCCTGTCCGTGAAATTATTTCTTATATGAAACCGGTCTGTGGTGCAAAAAAGGTTGGGGACAGTTGGCTTAGGTGGTTCAGCTGTGTATTGCTTTAGTCCACAGTGGCCAGGTGTCTACACAGATGTCTGCAGAGGAGGGTATTGAATAGCTGAAGCCCTGTGAAAGACTGGCTGGTCCAGGTCTTGCCTTTACATCCTGTGCTTTTGGTGGAACCTGACCCAACACTACTCTGACCAGAATAAAGCGGTTGATAAAAATAAAATTAAATTATGTACTTAATGCATGTATTTATGCTTATTTATTCACATGGGGAATATTTAGAATTTTTATTTAGAGGGTAGGATGGTTGTGTGTGTGTGTGTTAAATCCCATTATGCATTTCTTATTTTAAAAATATGGGGTTTAATGTTCTAACCGTTCAACTTGATTGTGTTTTGTAAGTACAAACTATTTTTGAATTCAATTCCTACAACACACTCAATAAAATTGTACATAATATTTAATTTTTTACAAACATTTCACAATAAGCAGGTGAACTGGTAACAGGTAAGGTTATTGTGATTGGCTGTAAAAGGGGGACCTACCAAAAGTCTTTACAAGCATAGTCCATGGCTTAATTCTCTCACAATGTTTGGCACAAAGTAATGTCAATATTTCTCAATGCACGTTTGCGAATACGAGGGATCTTCAAAAAGTTTCCACACTTTTATATTTTGGTTGGAAACGATGAGAGCGGGAGGAGCAGTAATTGGTCATATCCGAGACACTGAGAGACGCTTATAGTCTGGATTTAGCACCATCTGATTTCCATCTTTTTGGACGCTCAAAGAAGCTTTAAGTGGAAGAAGATATTCATGTGATGATGATGTGAAAGCAGTGGTGCATCAGTGGCTACACACTCAACCAAAAACATTTTTGCTGATGGCATTAAAAAGTTGGCACGACGCTGGGAAAATGCATCAGAAGGTGACTATGTAGAAACGTGATGTATTTTTTTTAGTTCTTTGAAAATTCTTTAGAGTTTAAAAGGGCAGAAACTTTCTGAAGAACCCTCGATTTATGAAAAAAGATTTATGAAATTTAGAAAAATCTCGATCAATGTAGAGCAGAAAACTTCACTAAATGGGTGACCTTCAAACTTTTAAGTAAAAAAGAAAAAATGCCATGCTACTGTAATGAAAGCATTTTTATTACTGAAGTAAAATGAATAAAAATTCAATAGATAGATGGATGGATGGATGGATGGATGGACGAATGGATATGTGTGAGGTTGAGCTGAAATCCAAATCTCACATACAAAATCACACCTCTGAAATACATATCAGATCATATATATACAGTATATATATATATATATATATATATATATATATACATGTATACCACACATGCAAACAGACAACACAGAAAACAAACACTGTGAATCTGCTATTTAAACAAATGAAAACTTCACATGAAATTACAAAAGGCCATCAGTGTATTTGAATTGGAAGTATGAATGACTGGATTCATCCACAGAGGATTAAATCTGTTTAAACAGAGTCAGCAAACATATCTGTGCTGGTACAGGCTTGATTAAAAAATACTGCAAAAATATACAACAAACTGCCATTGGGAGTTTCATTATCATGCAATGGTACTATAGAAGTCAGTTTCTTCTTTGTCAGTTTACATACTGAAACACAAAAATTCATAAACAATGGATCACAGAAACATATAAAGCTGAACCCTAACATCATAAAGCTCCAGTCTGCAGATATTTCCAGACTACTGGACTCATAGCCTATGATGTCGAGCTGAAACTTCTAAAACATGCTTACATCCCCTAACACAATGCAGCTAATTTTCAGATCTAACTTATTTTATAAAAAAAAATGCATTTCACCTAAAATGCAGTGATTTACGTCTTTTACTAGCATGTACAGTGGTACCTTGTAACTTGACGTCCCCTAAACTCAAAATCTTTAAAACTTGATGCCCTTCGTCAAGAAATTTGTACCCTTAAACTGAATGATTCCTTTAAACTCAATGTGTTAAGCTTGTTTAAATGTATTAATTTATTTATTTAATTTCAAATTAACAATGAGCAACTGCTTTGTTCAGCGCTTGGCTTGAGCGGTGCTGTAAAACGTCATCAAAGTGCGAATATGAGATGAATCTGCATTTGTGTGGAATAACCGTCAAATTCACTCTGAAAGCTCCACATGTATCTGTGTTCAGCTGGATTTTTCTTCTGTTTCACTTTTAAACTTGTGTAACAGCTTGGGGTTCTGAGAAATTGTAAGAATCAGCTTTTTTTTCCAAGAGAGTCTAAAACACTTATCGTTAAAAAAAGCTTAATGAGACTTAGTGTATTAAAAGAACAACATAGAAACACTAAACCTCTCTTAAATATTACTGCTCATAAGTTCTCTCCACTCCACTCTCTCAAGTTAAGCTTTGTGCACCACCACACTCCATAGGAAAAAACGGCACGTTCTCATATGAATGTGTCTTTACTGATTGGAATACAGTATTCCTAGATCAAGCATCTCCACGATTAAGAAGCATAAGAAAACAATAAAGAAGTAAAAATAAAGTGCAGGTTTATTGTATTTATTATTTATTTTTAACTGTTTACAATTGTAGTTCAGTGTTTTTATATTATATTTGTGCTATTTTCAGTGTATAAGTATCAAAAACAACCCCATTATTTTACATTAGCCTAAATTATATGCAGTTCCACTAAACCATGAAAAGAAATGCATCAACAGGTTTCGCACAGATCCTTATGGGACAAAATACCTTGAAACTCAACGCCTTTTAAACTCAATGCCACTCCCAGAACCAGTTGACATCGAGTTTTAAGGTACCTCTGTAATTAAAAATTAAACAATTCATTTTAACTTTCAACTTCATTGATTCTTTTGTAAATACTGTCTATGGTAATTCCTAAATTGATACCTACCTAATAAGGGGAAAGGCCCTGACTCTGGCATGACTGTGTCCCTTTGACAAAAGTGTGGTCCATAAGAACAGATTTCTGGAGAAACTCCAGTCCCAACCTCAATCCCAATAAACACCTTCAGAATTCTCACTCACCCACTTTCTTAACTGCTTATCCAATCAGGGTCGCGGGGTGGTGCTGGAGCATATCCTAGCTCTTCAATGGGCACAAGGCACACAGTAACACCCTGGACAGGGCGCCAGTCCATCGCAGGGCAGACACACATACACACACCCATTCACCTATAGGGCAATTCAGTGTCTCCAATTAACCTGAGTGCATGTTTTAGGACTGACAGACCGGCCTGCCCTGGGATCGAACCCAGGACCTTCTTGCTGCGAGGCGACAGTGCTACCCACTGAGCCACCGTGCCCTTCAGAATGAATTGGAACATCAAAATGAGAAAAACGTGACTACAACGTGTTTGCTCAGTTTTATTGAATTCTTTGTAAATTTGTCATTGTTTTTCATAGAAATTGTAGAATACTAGAGAAATATCTAAACCACCATGCCAACATTGCGACAGGTAAGAAGAGAGGCCTCTACAGCTACGTTCAGTTCATAATCTGTGAGAATTTGAAGATAATCCATGTTGTGGGATTGAACTGCACTGATTCAAGCACTAGAGTTTCTGTGGAGTCTGCTTTCCTGGAGATCACAGATAAAGATTTATAAACTCACGTTGTGCACTGCTTTTTGACAAAGATCAAACTGAAGTTTTGTCCTGGCATCCTGGTGTGATTGTGCAGGGTGAGATCAGTGAGAGATCAGACTTTAGCTGCTGGAGATATAAACCGATTGAAGTCCAATATCAGGTCAAAGCAAAGTCTCAGAAGTTGTCTTTGGTCATCTTGTGATGGTGGAGACTGACTAAGCTTGACGTGGTGATTAGTGATCCTGGATGGACTGTCTGATGCTCAACTCACAGAGTTTTGTGAGTTTTTTAAATGTATACTACTAAGTAAAAAGTTATTTTGTTCTGTCACAAAGAATGTAGAGGATGCTGATTGGTCAAGGAGAGTCCGGGGTGCTCTGTCTTTGACAGACTGATAAAAGCAATACTAAGAAATGCATCTATAATATCGAAAAAGCAATGTAGGCTTACAAAACCCGCTTTAAAGTTATAACCATGATTCAAGCCTGCATTTATGACCAAACATGACACACATCAATAATTTCCTTCGAAAAAAGTTGGGACAGCATGGAAAATGCAAATAACAAAAAAACACAGTGTTTCTTACATTTACTTTGACTTTTATTTAATTGGAGACAGGATGAACCTGAGATATTTCATGTTTTGTCTGCTCAACTTCATTTTATTTATTAATAAACATCCATTCCTGCATTTCAGACCTGCAACACATTCCAAAAAAAGTTTGATAACAGTCTGGATGGTCCTTTTCGTCACTTGTCCGGAGCACACGGCATCCATTGTTTCCAAAAAAGACCTGGAATGTTGATTCATCTGACCACAATACATGTTTCCAATGTGTGATGGTCCATCCTAGATGCCTCCGAGCCCAGAGAAGTCGACACCACCTCTGGACATGGTTAACATGAGGCTTCTTTTTTGCACAGTAAAGTTTTAAGTAGCATTTGTGCATGTAACTCTGTATTGTAGTGCGGTAGAAGGTTTGCCAAAGTAATCCCTCACCCATGTGGTTATATCAGCTATTGCTGAGTGGCGGTTCTTGATGCAGTGCCGTCTGAGGGATCAAAGATCACAGGCTTTCAGCTTAAGTTTACGCCCTTGGCCTTTACGCACTGAAATTCCTCATGATTCTTTGAATGGTTTAATGATGTTATGCAATGTAGAGGGAGAAATATGCAAATCCCTTCCAATCTTTCTTTGAGGTTCATTGTTTTTAAACATTTCAATCATTTTCTCACACATTTGTTGACAAACTGGAGATCCTCTGATCATCTTTGCTCATCAGAGACACAGCCTTTCCTGGATGCTGCTTTTATACCAAACCATGATTACAATCACCTGTTGACATCACCTGTTTAAAATCGCATCATTATTCAGTTTTTTCACCTCATTACTAGCCCTAAATTACTCCCGTCCCAGCTTTTTTTGGAATGTGTTGCAGGCCTGAAATGCAGTAATGGATGTTTATTAACAAATTAAATGAAGTTGAGCAGACAAAACATGAAATATCTCGTGGTCAAACTGTCTGCAATCAAATAAAAGTCCAAGTAAATGTAAGAAACACTGCATTTTTATTTTATTTGCATTTTCCATACTGTCCCAACTTTTTCTGATTTGGGGTTCTATCTATCTATCGATCTATCGATCTATCTATCTATCTATCTATCTATCTATCTATCTATCTATCTATCTATCTATCTATCTATCTATTGCATTTCCATGTATTTGGAATAAACAGAGAAATTAAAGAATAAAAAAATATGCTATAATCATACAAAAAGAACAATGGAAAGCTTTAGATCTCATGAAGGTCCTGTAACATTCTTAGACTGAGATAAGTAAAGGAAAATATTTTAGAATTTATTTAACACAGTTCCTTTGTCTTTTCCATTGAGAGCTTAAGCTGTTTATAGAGTCTCCAGGACTAATGAAGATCCTAATCTTTATGGCCGGACATGTTAAAAAGATGAGGTGGTCGTCTTAGGACAACTGAAGTATTAAATCAAGTTGTGGGCATTTTTGTGACAAGGTAGATTAGCTGCTCTAAATTGCCTGTAGGTGTAGTGAGTGGATGGATGGATGGATGGATGGATGGATAGATAGATAGATAAATAGATAGATGGATGGATGGATGGATGAGTGAGTGGATGGATGGATGAGTGAGTGGATGGATGGATGAGTGAGTGGATGGATGGATGAGTGAATGGATGGATGGATGAGTGAGTGGATGGATGGATGAGTGAATGGATGGATGGATGGATGGATGAATAGATGGATGGATGAGTGAGTGGATGGATGGATGAGTGAGTGGATGGATGGATGAGTGAGTGGATGGATGGATGAGTGAATGGATGGATGGATGAGTGAGTGGATGGATGGATGAGTGAATGGATGGATGGATGGATGGATGAATAGATGGATGAGTGAATGGATGGATGAGTGAATGGATGGATGGATGGATGGATGAATAGATGGATGGATGGATGGATGAGTGAGTGGATGGATGAGTGAGTGGATGGATGGATGAGTGAATGGATGGATGGATGAGTGAGTGGATGGATGGATGAGTGAATGGATGGATGGATGGATGGATGAATAGATGGATGAGTGAATGGATGGATGAGTGAATGGATGGATGGATGGATGGATGAATAGATGGATGGATGGATGGATGAGTGAGTGGATGGATGGATGAGTGAGTGGATGGATGGATGAGTGAGTGGATGGATGGATGAGTGAATGGATGGATGGATGAGTGAGTGGATGGATGGATGAGTGAATGGATGGATGGATGGATGGATGAATAGATGGATGGATAGATGGATGAGTGAGTGAATGGATGGATGGATGAATGGATGGATGGATGAATAGATGGATGGATGGATGAATAGATAGGTGGATGGATGGATGAATTAGTTAATAGATGGATGAATGAATAGATAGATGGATGCATGGATGGATGGATGAATAAATGAATGAGTCCTGGCTATGACTGATGATTGGTGGATATATTTTCAGTAATAGATAGAGGAGAAAATGAGAGAATTGAGAGAATCAGGAAACGAGAATGAGCGTGTGGGAGAGGAAGACAGATGTGAAATGATGAACACGTGGGAGAAAAAGACTGTGAATGTCACAAGTGCAATGGGAGCACCAGAATTCATCATCAGGGGTCAAATATAGAAAAGAAAAAAGAGAGGAAAGAAATAAATGGAAATATTACCGTAATAAAGAAAAGATGCCCACACCATTAAAATAAGATAAAGTATTGAGAACTGAACTCTGACTATCTGACTGAAGTTGTTTATGAAGCTTCTCGTGTCACCATAAATGTTTAGATATGTTAGATATCTGTGTATGGTAACGTGATCTCAGTCTGTACAGCCAGATGGGCACATTTTACGTCAATGCAGCTTAAAATATGTTTGGATTGTAGTTATGTAAAAGATTCAGTGTCTGTGTGCATAAGGATATCAATTTTAATTATTAGATTTCTTATTATACACACTGACAAACAGAAAATTTTTAGAGAGAATAATGAAGGAAGGTACAGTATTTTTAGTGTGGTAACAGTCGAGGGAATCATGATTATGTATAAAAGGGGGATCCACCAAAAGCTCAGTCTGTACAAGCAGTGATAGGTTGTGACTCACCAGTTCAAAAAATAACATTTTTTTAAAGCAAAACTGCAAATCATTTAGATCTTTCACCATCTACCGTACATAATATTGTGAAAAGATTCTGGGAATCTGGAGTACCGCTAGCTCAGGTGGCACAGCGGTAAAACAAGCTAGCGCACCAGAGCTGGGATTTCGAATACATCGTATCGAATCTCAGCTCTGCCATCCAACTGGGCTGGGCGGCCACATGAACAACGATCGGCTGTTGTTCATAGTGTGGGATGAGCCAAACCAGGGATCCTCATAACTGGTGCAATTACGACCCCTGCTGTGCAGAGTTGGGGAATAATGCTGATCAGGGTGTGGCTCTCCGTGCACAAGGCTGATCCGCATATGAACTCACCTCGTGCAGGAGAAAAGATGCAGTCGGTACTGCTCACGTGTTGGTGGAGGGTTGTATCGGTGGACGTGAAGCGTAACACAATCAGGGTAATTGGATACGACTAGATTAAGGGAAAAAATTGGGGGGAAAATTCTGAGAAAAAGAAAAAAAAATGTGTGTAACCTTTGAGCCTTTAGAAGACATTGTGTGAGAAACCGTCATGCTACTGCTGTGATAAATATAGCCACATGGACTCTGGAGTACTTCAGAAACCTGTTGTCCGTTAACAGATAAGTCTATCACTGCATCAAGAAATGTAGAAATGAAACTATATTACACGCAGAGAAAGCTTTATATCAATTCTATACAAAAACACCACAGAGTTCTCTTGGCCTGAGCATGTTAGATGGACTAACATACGGGCACCTGGTCACCCGCAGGGGCCACGTGAGTCGCCCGCAGGGCATGTTCTAAAATAGCACTAGTGACTATAGAGCTCCGTCTAAAAATTATATTTGTGTTGCTGTTTTTTTTTGTTTTTTTTATCAATAACACCACTTGCACTGATGTAGATTTGAAAATGACAATACTGAATATAAAATTTAAAAAACAAAAACATTTCATGTTTATATGAGCTCTGATGCGGAGTTTTACATCCTGCGAGAAGCAGAAGATTTGTTATAAAACGTTACAAAGATAGTGATAAGTACAAACGGGACATGATTTGTTCTAAAACGTTACAAAGATAGTGATAAGTACAAACGGGACATGATCTGAAGATGTGACTGTTAATGATTTCCTAAAAATGCTACAGAAGTGATAATTTGTAAAATGGTGTGATTTTGATCAAAATGCTACAAATGTGCTCATTCATACAAAACTGTCAAAAACAATATTTACAAAAATATCAGAGGTGTAATGACTCTGACTTTCAAATATTGCAACAGGTTGAGATTAACAGAAATAAATAATGTTACATGTTTAAATATATCTGTGTTTCCTACCATGGTAAATCATTGTTAATGATTATTGTGAGGAATCATTAACATGTGATCAGACAGTCTCTTCATATATATATATATTAGGGCTGTCAAAACGATTAAAAATTTTAATCGCGATTAATCTCAGAATTTCATATAGTTAATCGCGATTAATCGCATTTAAAAAAAAAGAAGAAAACAAGGATTTTTAAGTGAAATGTTACAATTAAAATGGTGAACACATTTTATGCTAAATGTTCTTATGTTAAAAACTGCTGGGACAAGAGAAAACTGTAAGGGAGTTTTATTCACTCACATACTAGGCAGTAATACTATCCAGCAGAGACCCTTGACTTCGTATATACGTCAGATTGTAGGTTAAAATTTCTCCATCAGCAAACATTGTAGATCAGCGGTGCTTTAGGTGGGATAAGGCATAGTTATTGTAACAGACTTTTCTGTGGTTGTATCGTGACAATGGTTTGATGGACGTTTCTACACGAAGTGAGTGTGTTTTGACCCTTTGGGGCTTCCATAGCTCATGTAATTAGCATGCTTGGCTAACGCGATGACTCTAGCTGTGCGCTATTCGGTACCGTAACAGAAGGAGTTAATAAAGTGTTTTGCTCCCGACAATATGTGAATATAACGTGTATTTATTTCTTTATTAGGCGAGTGCATCACTATGACGCTCGGTTACATTCTGTTAACAAACCTCAAATGAAAAATGGTGGCAAGTCTCAACATGAACTACGGATGACTCGCAGGGCCAAATAGAATTTGCGTAACGGCACTATTTTTTTTAATCGCGTTAAATTGAGATTGCGTTAATGCGTTATTATCGTGTTAACTTCGACAGCCATAATATATATATATATACAGTGTATCACAAAAGTGAGTACACTCCTCACATTTCTGCAGATATTTAAGTATATCTTTTCATGGGACAACACTGACAAAATGACACTTTGACACAATGAAAAGTAGTCTGTGTGCAGCTTATATAACAGTGTAAATTTATTCTTCCCTCAAAATAACTCAATATACAGCCATTAATGTCTAAACCACCGGCAACAGAAGTGAGTACACCCCTTAGTGAAAGTTCCTGAAGTGTCAATATTTTGTGTGGCCACCATTATTTCCCAGAACTGCCTTAACTCTCCTGGGCATGGAGTTTACCAGAGCTTCACAGGTTGCCACTGGAATGCTTTTCCACTCCTCCATGACGACATCACGGAGCTGGCGGATATTCGAGACTTTGCGCTCCTCCACCTTCCGCTTGAGGATGCCCCAAAGATGTTCTATTGGGTTTAGGTCTGGAGACATGCTTGGCCAGTCCATCACCTTTACCCTCAGCCTCTTCAATAAAGCAGTGGTCGTCTTAGAGGTGTGTTTGGGGTCATTATCATGCTGGAACACTGCCCTGCGACCCAGTTTCCGGAGGGAGGGGATCATGCTCTGCTTCAGTATTTCACAGTACATATTGGAGTTCATGTGTCCCTCAATGAAATGTAACTCCCCAACACCTGCTGCACTCATGCAGCCCCAGACCATGGCATTCCCACCACCATGCTTGACTGTAGGCATGACACACTTATCTTTGTACTCCTCACCTGATTGCCGCCACACATGCTTGAGACCATCTGAACCAAACAAATTAATCTTGTTTTCATCAGACCATAGGACATGGTTCCAGTAATCCATGTCCTTTGTTGACATGTCTTCAGCAAACTGTTTGCGGGCTTTCTTGTGTAGAGACTTCAGAAGAGGCTTCCTTCTGGGGTGACAGCCATGCAGACCAATTTGATGTAGTGTGCGGCGTATGGTCTGAGCACTGACAGGCTGACCCCTTACCTTTTCAATCTCTGCAGCAATGCTGACAGCACTCCTGCGCCTATCTTTCAAAGACAGCAGTTGGATGTGACGCTGAGCACATGCACTCAGCTTCTTTGGACGACCAACGCGAGGTCTGTTCTGAGTGGACCCTGCTCTTTTAAAACGCTGGATGATCTTGGCCACTGTGCTGCAGCACAGTTTCAGGGTGTTGGCAATCTTCTTGTAGCCTTGGCCATCTTCATGTAGCGCAACAATTCGTCTTTTAAGATCCTCAGAGAGTTCTTTGCCATGTGGTGCCATGTTGGAACTTTCAGTGACCAGTATGAGAGAGTGTGAGAGCTGTACTACTAAATTGAACACACCTGCTCCCTATGCACACCTGAGACCTAGTAACACTAACAAATCACATGACATTTTAGAGGGAAAATGACAAGCAGTGCTCAATTTGGACATTTAGGGGTGTAGTCTCTTAGGGGTGTACTCACTTTTGTTGCCGGTGGTTTAGACATTAATGGCTGTATATTGAGTTATTTTGAGGGAAGAATAAATTTACACTGTTATATAAGCTGCACACAGACTACTTTTCATTGTGTCAAAGTGTCATTTTTTCAGTGTTGTCCCATGAAAAGATATACTTAAATATCTGCAGAAATGTGAGGGGTGTACTCACTTTTGTGATACACTGTATATATATACTTTTTATTATTATTATTATTATTAATGATCATAATATCATTAAAGGTGAACCATGCAACTTTATGGTATTCAGGAAGTTTGTATCCTACAAGTAGCCCTTCGGCTTATTCAGTACCCTTAAAGTAGCCCTCTGGGATGACTTCCGTATGTATAAAGGTACCATTGATATGATGGTGTATATATTTTAAAGACCCATGCTGCTTTTATTGCTTCATGCAAAGTCCGGTTATTCAACTAGACAATGCCAGGCCTCATTCTATATTTTGAACAGCTGGGCTTTATAGAAACAAAGTATGTGTGCTTGACCGGCCTGTCTGCAGTCCAGATCTGTCTCCTGTTGAACATTTATGGTGCAGCATTGAGAGGAGAATCAATCAGACAATGGTGACCACAGGGTGTTGGCCAGATGAAGTCTTGTACCAAGCAAGAAAGGACAAAAAATCCACTTGCAAAACTGCAACAGTTAGTGTCCTCAGTTACCAAACTATTAAAAGTCTCATTAATAGGACATCTGATGGAACACTCACTCACTTTCTTAACCGCTTATCTAATAAGGGTCGCTGGGGGGGTGCTGGAGCCTATCCCAGCTTTTCAATGGGTGCAAGGCACACAGTAACACCCTGGACGGCAATTCAGTGTCTCTTTTTTTCCCCCTCTTTTTCCCCCAGTCTAGTCGTGTCCAATTACCCTGAATGCGTCATCTATACTGATTCGACCCTTCACCGCTGACTGAGGACCTCTCATCTGACATGCGCCCCCTCCGGTACACACAGTCAGTACAGATAGTGCATTTTTCACCTGCACGAGTTGAGTTCATACACTTGACGGGCACTGTGCACGGAGGGCCACACCCCCATCAGCATTATTCCTCAGCCCTGTGCAGGCGCCATCAGTCAGCAAGCAGGGGCCGCAGTCGCACCAGTTATGAGGACCTACGATCCGACTTTCTTACCCCTAACAACCCTGAACAACAGCCAATCGTTGTTCATACTGCCGCCCAGCCTCGTCGGAAAGGCAAAGCTGAGATTCAATACGATGTATTCGAAACCCCAATTCTGGTGAGCTAGCGTACTTTACCGCTGCGTCACCTCAGCGGCCCAATTCAGTGTCTCTAATTAATCTGACGGCATGTCTTTGGACTGTGGGAGGAAACGGGAGCTCCCGGAGGAAACCCACGCAGACACGAGGAGAACTCCACACAGAACAGACCCGGACCACCCCACCTGGGGATCGAACCCAGGCTACCCACTGAGCCACTGTGCCGCACGCTGATGGAACAGTGTGAAAGCATGGAAGTGTGTTGCAGGCATCAAATTCTAATGTGCATATATTTACAAAATACAGTGAAGCAAATGATCAGTAAAAATCACTGGAGATCTTTTCATTCTGCTTTGGTCAGATAAATAAAGATTAACTGCACAGCAGATGTTTTATGGCATAAAATTCCCTCAGTTTCCTTGAATCATTTAATGATATTATGCACTGTAAAGGGAGAAATATACAAATTCCTTTATAATCTTTCCTTTAGGAACGTTATAAACATTTGAATCATTTTCTCACACATTTGTTGACAAACTTAAAATCACAACATTATTTACATTTTTTTGTCATTACTAGCCCTAAAATGCCCCTGTCCCAGCTTTTTTGGAATGTTTTGCAGGCTGAAATGAAGTAAAAGTCAAAGTAAATGTAAGAAACAGTGCATTACTCTACATGTTACATACCAGGTGAAGATGGTGAGTGTGCAGTGCTGTTCCATCAATCTGAATTAATGTATGTGGGTAAAACAGTACAGAATGCTTTCAGGTTCTTCTGCTTTCTAATGACTTTTTTTTATTATGGACCACCATAGGCAATATATTATTCCATAAAGATGAATTATTCATCCATCGTCTGTTTCAGCATCACTTTATCCTGGTGGCGGAATAGAAAAGTATAAGCCCTAAACTGGTAACTATGTTTTTTGTGTATTTTTATGCCCTCAGAGGTTTTGTCCTCAGTTGAAGCTAAAATCTCCCACTGAGCTTCTTATACTCTCACCCACAGACAAATGGACACCATGTTTAAGAAGTGGGACGCTCCTAATTACAGAGTTCCCATCACTCCCCAGAGCTGTCAGCACTCGACTTGGCCTTAGCACTGACTAATGAATTTAACAATTAGATAGAGGAAAGAGAGAGAGAGAGAGAGAGAGAGAGAGAGAGAGAGAGAGAGAGAGAGAGAGAGTCGCTAGTCTTTGTAACAGGTTGATGATTAATAACTACACGATGGGCAGTTATTACCACTATGTGTTAGTCTGTGAAAGAGTGAATGAATAGTGGTTGGCAACAGACTGGCACCATGTCACATTCCCACCTACTCATGTACTTACTCACACCTAGGGGGCACTTTGATGTGTCCAACATATTTCAGCGATCAAAAGCAGGACCCATGTTGCACCCACTCTACCAGCTGTGACGTGTGTTGTGACAGGTTAAAAAAATAATAATAAAAAAACTAAATAATGATGTGATTTCACAATTATGATTTGGTTCAAAAGCAGTATCCACAATAAGGATGAGTCTTTGAGAAGCAAAGATGTAACCTCAAGATGGCACTTGTCATAAATGCATAAAAAATTATTAAAATGTTTACAAACAACGTTTCTTGAAGAAATATCAAAATGGATTTTTCATATCTCTCCCTCTACAGTGCATAATTTAATTAAATGATTCAAGGAATCGGGAAGGATTTCAGTGCATACAGGGCAAGGGCACAAGCTTAAGCTGAAAACCTGTGACCTCTGATCCCTCAGATGACACTACATCAAGAACAGTCATTCATCAATAGTTGATTTAGGTAAAAGGCAAGGAATTACTTTGGCAAACCTTTGTCAAGCAATACAATACAAAGTTACATTTGCAAGAGCCACTTAAAACTTTACTGTGCAAAAAAGAAGCCTTATGTTAAGCCTGTCCAGAAGCAATGTCAAGGTATCTGGGCTCTGAGGCATCTGGGATAGACCTTCATACAATGCAAAAAAGTATTATCCTTCCAGATCTGTTTTGGAAGAAATGGACATCCTATGCTCCAGAACAAAGACGAAAAGGACCATCCAGACTGTTATCAGCTACAACTCTAAAACCCAGGGTCTGTCATGGTATGGGGCTGTGTCAGTGCCCTTGGCAAGGGTAATTTACTCTTCTGTGATGGCAGCATTAATGCAGAAAAGTACATTGACATTTTAGTCATTTTTTTTCCTGGGACGTCCTTGCATTTTTCAACAAGACAATGTAAAACCACATGCTGCACACATTACAAATGTATTGCTGTGGAAGAAGAGGGTACGGGTACTGGACTAGCCTGCCTGCAGTTCTGACCTGTCCCCAATAAAGAATGCGTGGTGAATTTTGAAATAAAAAATGCGACGACGACGCCCCCCGTACTGTTGCACATCTTAAGACGTGTTTGCAGGAAGAATGAGACAAAATAAAAGCTGAAACACTAAATCACTTGGTATCCTCGGTGCCTAAACGTCTTTTAAGTGTGGTGAAAAGGAATGGCAACATTACAAAATGGTAAATGTATTACTGTCCCAACTTTTTTTGGAATGTGTTGCAGGCCTGAAATGCAGGAATGAATGTTTATTAATAAATGAAATGAAGTTGAGTAGATAAAACATGAAATATCTCAGGTTCATCCTGTCTGCAATCAAATAAAAGTCAAAGTAAATGTAAGAAACTCTGTGTTTTTTATTATTTGCATTTTTCATGCTGTCCCAACCTTTTCTGATTTGAGGTTGTATTCAAAGGTTAATCATTTTAGATCATAATTTATGTGGCTGATATGATTTAATATTCATGAAGCACCTAGAGTTAATGCTGACATACAGTACGTAGGCAACCTATCTGCTCATTTCTTGTTGAACTCTGCTCTATGAAATGTAGTGTTAAATACCAGAGGACCGAGTACCCAACCATATCATTAAAGGTATTTCACTGGTTTAATCCAGCATCTGCTCTTTCTCTTTTATTCATGCATTTATTAACATCTGCCCACGAGAAAAACAAGAGCACAGCGCTACGAGATGAAGCGAGAGAACGAACACACCAGTCTTCTGAATAAATGCCAAAACCTAAAAACTCTTTCGCACCCTCTGACACTCACACAGACCCACACAGTTACCCTACTACACTTCCAATACTCACATCACCACTAACCATTACGTAAGCAAGTACATGATGACAAAGAAACCCAGAGTACATGCGTACAGCATACAAGATCACAAATACACAAATGTACATGTGCTTATTTCTAAATTAAACACCAGCAGCACCAACTTTTTACACATCCACACAAACACACACACACACACACACACACACAGCACCCTCATTGCATAACGTGATGGTTTATATAAGTGTGTCACACCCACACAGTTCTCGCTTCCTCGATTCAACAGGCCAAGGGAACGTAAAAGAGGGAAAAGAAATTGATGTAACATTGACTGTCACCCATAAACCTACTACTCACATTTCTGCCATGTGCTCTTTACCACATGACATCAAAACAGACTGACACGCTAGCACAGAAAGCTGGCACAAGCACACAGCGATAGACACACAATAAGGATCTGTTCGCATTTGGCACAGTTTTATCAACGGACTTTCTGTTTTACATTTAATCTCGATTTAAATGAAGACGTTTTATTCAAGTAATATTTATTTATTATGATTTTAACACCATGTTTTACACTTTGGTTACATTCATGACAGGAACAGTAGTTACTCATTACACAAGGTTCATGGTTTAATGTCAAACACAGTCATGGACAATTTTGTATCTCCAATTCACCTCATTTGCATGTCTTTGGACTAGGGATGTAACGATGCACCACAAGACAGTTAAATGATTCAAATCGGTTTACATGTATAATGAATCAATATTCATTATACATTATACATGTAAACAGTAGCCTAGTGGTTAAGGTACTGGACTAGTAATCAGGAGGTCACTGGTTCAAACTCCACCACTGACAGGTTGCTGCTGTTGGGCGCTTGAGCAAGGCCCTTAACCCTCAGTTGCTCAAACTGTATACTGTAACTGTAATGTAAGTCGCTTTGGATAAAGGCGTCCGCTAAGTGCCGTAAATGTAAATATTCACTTTAAATAGCAGAGGGCACTGGCGCTATTCACCTCGCCTGGTTGACGTCACTACAGGGTTGCCAGGTTTGGAATTTCCCAGCCAAATGTATTCATGTGAGAATACTTTCTTTATTTGTATTATTCATTTATTTATTTCATTTCAGTTTTTTTTTTACACAAAAAGGGAAATGTACAGCATTGTTTTGCATAGTTTGTTCCTACCTCAGAAATAAAAGGACATTCATTATTTAGATAAATAGGGCAGCACAATGTTTAAGTGGGTAGCACTGTCGCCTCACAGCAAGAAGATCCTGGGTTCGATCTCCAGGTCCTTTCTGTGTGGAGTTTGCATGTTCTCCCCGTGTCTGCATGGGTTTCCTCCGGGTGCTCCGGTTTCCTCCCACAGTCCAAAGACATGCAAGTGAGGTTCGGTATATCCTTGAGAAGTGATGAACCTTGTGTAATGAGTCACTATTGTTCCTGTCATGAATGTGACCAAAGGAAACTTTGACATAATTTGTCTTTCATTAAATTCTGTCTAAAAAAAAATCAGGAAAAAATCATATTGTATACCCAGTATCGTAAATCACATCACATCGTGGGTAAAGTGTATCGTTACATCCCTACTTTGGCCTGTGGGAGAAAATAGGGGCTCCCAGAGGAAAGCCCACAGACACGGAGAGAACATCCACACAGAAAGGACCCGGACCGCCCCACTTACCCGAAAGCCCACAGACACGGAGAGAACATCCACACAGAAAGGACCCGGACCGCCACACCTGGGAATTGAACCCAGGGATCGAGCCTCTTGCTGTGAGGCGACAGTGCTACCCACTGAGCCACCATGCCGCCCATGTTTAAGCAATAAGATTATTCCTTATACAAGTAGGGGGCTTTTGGTAAGTGATACATTTACATTTTCGGTATTTAGCAGACTTTATCCAAAGCGACTTACATTACTGTGACAGTATACAGTCTGAGCAACTGAGGGTTAAGAGCCTTGCTCAAGGGCCCAACAGCAGCAATGTGGCAGTAGTGGGGCTTGAACCAGCAACCTTCTGATTACTAGTCCAGTACCTTAACCACTAGGCTATATACATCAGCGCATAGACAGTAACAATTCCTTCCCTGTCTATAACATCATTCATCTTGTTTATTATCTGCATACGTATCTTATCTGCATACGTATCTAGTTTTCTTCAAGTGTGATATACATTATCATATAAAGGTCATCGAGAACAGCAAGCAAAAATGCTGATATGTGGATGGTGGGAAGATGGAGCAAGAGGACATTATTACAAAGATCAACAACCTGAGCACTATTTGTGTGTGCGGGCGTAGGCGAGGCAGTGAATCACAGTTACCGGTTGGAATAAAGCAAGCGCTATAATCAATCGGGGGCCGCTGTCCTCACTTGCTACCGTTGGAAACTACTGGCCCTTCTTTAGTGTGAATACACACACGTACACACCTACACAATCTCCACCGATACCAGCCTGTCATCATCTCTTTGCATTTTCCATTATCTATCTGCATTTCACACCACAGTTTACTCCCTCAGCCCACCGCTGTCTGCTCTCCTCCGTTACCCTTTTCCTCTCGCGGTATTTCCTAAATTTATTATTTCTTTTATTTAAGATATTGTTTTGTTCTCTCCAACCTCTTCTTCTTCATGCTATTCATTATTCATCAATCATTCCATCCTTTAAAGTTTCTTCATCCAGAAAGAAAGAACACTGCTCTCGGCACATCTGTGACTACCACAGGGACTTCTACACCTCCAACCCTCCGTCCTTTGCCAAGCGTGGTGAATCACAAAGTAATGGCTCCAATAACACTGTCTATGGTTTAGGGCGGAGAATTTGTCCCACTTTTTCCCCAACAGTAAACACAATAACAGAAAAACAAGGGTTTTTTTTAGACGGCTGTGGACTGGCCTTAAATTCAGTCCTGGCATTCTTTATAGTGTTAGGTCATAATACTATAGGTCTGAACTTATACCACGTTTAGGAGGAACAATATAAGTCTTTAAAGTTGGTTTTAAAAAATACTACATGTCAACTCGTGGGAGATAACACAGAATCAGATTAGCAATCAAAATAAACCACTTTCTAAACACAAAGGCTAGTCAATAAAGTCAATAAAGAGAAACTATCTTCCATGCTTTTATTCACTGTCTAAGGCTGAGACCACTGTGTTTAACATTACAAAATCTGTTTATGCCAAGTTCACACTACATGACTTTCCAAGTCGTCAGGTCGCTGTACAGTTCACACTACACGACTGGATCTCTTGTAATCGGGAGTCTTGCAAGTCGGTGTGGCTTTCACACTACACGACTGATCATTGATAGGGGGTTTCACACTACACCATCTATCACCAACTGGAATCGCAGGTGAGCTTCTCTGGTCTCCCAAACTACGTTCTGTCACGAAAACACACGCGTGAAGCGACGTGGGGTTTAATGATACCACATCCAAAAATGCATGCCAACAAGAAGCGAGTGATTAAAGTTTGTGCGCTGATGTGCAATGTGTTCTATAGTGAGTTGGAGGTTAATAAATATTTTTAGCAATTCAGTGTTGGTGTTATGTTCTGTAGAGAACGATAAGGTCAGAAATACTGTAAAACTTGAGTGTGTGCCCCTTCCCCTGTCCCACCTTTTTACAACTCCTCCCCTGCGTTTCCCCTCACCCCGTATCTTGAGTTCTCACTGGCTGTTCGACACACCACACACCCATTACATGACATGCTGATTAAACAGCAAAGTACTTTCAGTGGAAGGTTCCGCCAACTCCGCTGCAACAAAGAGCGCTATAGGAAGTCATTTCTGCCCACAGCGGTGGCAACCTACAATGACTCTCACTGGTGCAAAAGAAGGATGCAGAACCTATAATAATAATACCCACAAAGACAATAAACCTACTATTTGATCACTTGGTACTACCTGTTCCACAATTTACACATAGTACTATTTTATTTGCACAGCTTTAAATTGCACAATGTCTGTAACTGCACCTTTAGGCTCTCCCCTTTTTAGTTTTTAGTTTTTGTGCTGTAAGATGTTTTATATTCTTTTTTTTTTTTTTTTTTTTTATTATTATATTCTATTTTCTTTATTATATATTTTTATTAGATTTTCTATCTTAATTTTTATTCTTTCCTACCTCATTGTAATGTCGTTGTGTGATGATTGTAATAATTGTAATTGCTGCTGCTACACCGCAATTTCCCTTCGGGAATCAATAAAGTAAATCAATCAATCAATCACTCATTGACAGTCGCCGGCTCATATCCAGATATCTAGCAAGCTTCTTCTGCCGCTCGGACTGAGTTGTTGAGCAGTTCACACAAACGCAAATCTAGCGCTGACCAGTCGGCGGGCAAAAATCAGGGCAAAAATCATGTAGTGTGAACTAGGCATAAGTTGTTATCATAATAACTCTACAATGGAAACTTTTATCTTGGGTTAATATACAGTCAACGAACCCAAAACATGTTTAAATTGTTACATATTATCTTAGGTCAAGCTGAGATGAGATTTATATTAGTAAGAAGAATTAGATGGTCAAACAACCTGGGCAGGATGCCATTGTGCTTTTCTCTACAATGACAAATATTAATTAGGGTTGGGCGGTATGACTTCACGGTATTCCAAAAAGTATCTGATACTGATTTTTTTATTTTTATTTTATTAAATGTTTTGGTATATCAAGTGATAGATTACAGTCAGCACTCCTTGACCTTCAGGTTCAAAAATCAGTGCAGATGGTAACTTCTATATCATGGTATCTAATTCTATTTGTACTTTTTGTACCTCACTGCTCAGCCGTCTTGCTTGTGTTGATGTTTGCTCAGGACTAAGTTGGTAAGCTGTGTGTACAAGCATTTATTGTCCTTCATTTATTCTTCTATGAGGTTTTTTAATTAAACTTTCATCATACTAACAGCCACCCTGTCTGTTCTCTCATTTCAGGTTTTAATAGAATCTTTGACAGACCCATAATGAACAAAAATCGATCAGACATAATGAACACACTCTAAGGATTCTGCACCCCTATTAGAGGACACAATAAGACACATGCACCCACACACTTGCAACTAGACCGTTCCATTCATCCAGTACCAAATTAGCACTTCCATTTTTATGCAAAAGCGAACTCTGATTGTACTCGGTGGTTTATTTATTTCATTATATGTTCTCTCATGCCCATAAACCCAGTGTGTGGTGGCGGTGAGTCAGAGCTGGATAATTGCACTCATCAGTAAGTAAATTACATGACACAGTTCATTCACTGGATGCCTGTCATCGGCGCTGGCTCTCCTGGTGAGACGCGTTGTTGAACGTTCAAGTGTTGACAATACAACAGCTGACTATGAAAAGCCACACAGCGAGTGAGTTAACGTGGTTCAACA
Source organism: Trichomycterus rosablanca (assembly GCF_030014385.1). Taxonomy (NCBI): domain Eukaryota; kingdom Metazoa; phylum Chordata; class Actinopteri; order Siluriformes; family Trichomycteridae; genus Trichomycterus; species Trichomycterus rosablanca. The sequence goes on from NC_085993.1 coordinate 37,185,523, forward strand.
GCAGCAGCTTTAGCTACATGCCTCGTCAAATTAACGTCTTGATTTCCAGCAAGGCGTCTGCTTATGCTTATATTTTAAGTAACTCTCATTGCCATTCCATTAATGCAAATCATGTAGGGCTAACAAACACACATGACCCAAAACAATGTATTATTATTAATCAGACCTACCTAAAAGATTCTGTAGATTCAAAAAATCTGAATTCCAGAAAATTTGGGCCAGTATATGAAGATTTACAACAATACTATAAGAAGACTATGAGAACACATTTGATACAAAATTAACAACTATATATATATATACTGTATATATACAGTGTATCACAAAAGTGAGTACACCCCTCACATTTCTGCAAATATTTCATTATATCTTTTCATGGGACAACACTATAGACATGAAACTTGGATATAACTTAAGAGTAGTCAGTGTACAACTTGTATAGCAGTGTAGATTTACTGTCTTCTGAAAATAACTCAACACACAGCCATTAATGTCTAAATGGCTGGCAACATAAGTGAGTACACCCAACAGTGAACATGTCCAAATTGTGCCCAAAGTGTCGATATTTTGTGTGACCACCATTATTATCCAGCACTGCCTTAACCCTCCTGGGCATGGAATTCACCAGAGCTGCACAGGTTGCTACTGGAATCCTTTTCCACTCCTCCATGATGACATCACGGAGCTGGTGGATGTTAGACACCTTGAACTCCTCCACCTTCCACTTGAGGATGCGCCACAGGTGCTCAATTGGGTTTAGTCCATCACCTTTACCTTCAGCTTCCTCAGCAAGGCAGTTGTCATCTTGGAGGTTGTGTTTGGGGTCGTTATCCTGTTGGAAAACTGCCATGAGGCCCAGTTTTCGAAGGGAGGGGATCATGCTCTGTTTCAGAATGTCACAGTACATGTTGGAATTCATGTTTCCCTCAATGAACTGCAGCTCCCCAGTGCCAGCAACACTCATGCAGCCCAAGACCATGATGCTACCACCACCATGCTTGACTGTAGGCAAGATACAGTTGTCTTGGTACTTCTCACCAGGGTGCCGCCACACATGCTGGACACCATCTGAGCCAAACAAGTTAATCTTAGTCTCGTCAGACCACAGGGCATTCCAGTAATCCATGTTCTTGGACTGCTTGTCTTCAGCAAACTGTTTGCGGGCTTTCTTGTGTGTCAGCTTCCTTCTGGGATGACGACCATGCAGACCGAGTTGATGCAGTGTGCGGCGTATGGTCTGAGCACTGACAGGCTGACCTCCCACGCCTTCAACCTCTGCAGCAATGCTGGCAGCACTCATGTGTCTATTTTTTAAAGCCAACCTCTGGATATGATGCCGAACACGTGGACTCAACTTCTTTGGTCGACCCTGGCGAAGCCTGTTCCGAGTGGAACCTGTCCTGGAAAACCGCTGTATGACCTTGGCCACCATGCTGTAGCTCAGTTTCAGGGTGTTAGCAATCTTCTTATAGCCCAGGCCATCTTTGTGGAGAGCAACAATTCTATTTCTCACATCCTCAGAGAGTTCTTTGCCATGAGGTGCCATGTTGAATATCCAGTGGCCAGTATGAGAGAATTGTACCCAAAACACCAAATTTAACAGCCCTGCTCCCCATTTACACCTGGGACCTTGACACATGACACCAGGGAGGGACAACGACACATTTGGGCACAATTTGGACATGTTCACTGTGGGGTGTACTCACTTATGTTGCCAGCTATTTAGACATTAATGGCTGTGTGTTGAGTTATTTTCAGAAGACAGTAAATCTACACTGCTATACAAGTTGTACACTGACTACTCTAAGTTATATCCAAGTTTCATGTCTATAGTGTTGTCCCATGAAAAGATATAATGAAATATTTGCAGAAATGTGAGGGGTGTACTCACTTTTGTGATACACTGTATATATATATAACCTTTAATTAGCCAGTGCTAATTATAGTCAGGGCCAGTGATAGCTCAGTGGTTAAGGTACTGGACTAGTAAACAAAAGGTTGCCGGTTCAAACCTCGCCACCACCAAGTTGCCACTGTTGGGTCCCTGAGCAAGGCCCTTAACCCTCAATTGCTCATTGTGTTCAGCTCACTGTAAGTCGCTTTGGATAAAAGCGTCTGCTAAATGCTGAAAATGTAAATGTAAAATGTAAATTAGTAATTCATCACTTCCTGTTTCCACAGGGGCCTATTTCTCTTATCCACTCTTCAACATGGGAAAGACAATAGAACACACCATTCAAGTAAGGCAGATGTGTGTCGACCTTTATAAGTCAGGCAATGGCTACAAGAAAATAGCCACTCGCCTACACCTCCCCATATCTACAGTCAGAGGAATCATTAAGAAGTTTAAAACAACTGGAACAGTGGCAAACAAGCCTGGACGAGGACGCCAGTTGATCTTGCCACGACGCACAGTGAAGAGGATGGTAAGAGAAGTAAAAAGTTCTCCAAAGCTCACTGTTAGAGAATTGCATCAAAGAGTAGCATGGTCACAAAGTCTCCATAACAACCATCAGGCGCTATCTACATGCAAACAAGCTGTTTGGGAGGCACGCACAGAAAAAGCCTTTTCTCACTTACAAGCATAAACGTAAACGTCTGGAGTTCGCTAAGTGGTACTGGGAATTCAACTGGGACCGTGTGCTTTGGTCAGATGAGACCAAGATAGAGCTTTTTGGCAACAAACACTCTAAGTGGGTCTGGCGTAACACAAAAGATGAGTATGCGGAAATATGAGTATGGGGGAGGATCGGTGATGCTGTGGGCCTGTTTCTCTTCCAAAGGCCCCGGGAACCTTGTTAGGGTGCATGGCATCATGAACTCTTTGAAATACCAGGACATTTTAAATCAAAATCTGGTGGCCTCTGCCCGAAAGCTAAAGATGGGTCGTCACTGGGTCTTTCAGCAAGATAATGACCCTAAACATGTGGTCAAATCTACACAAAAATGGTTCACCAGACACAAAATCAAGCTCCTCCCATGGCCATCTCAGTCCCCAGACCTTAACACTATCTGTGAAATCCTGTGGGGTGAGCTGAAGAGGAGAGTGCATAGGAGAGGACCCAGGCCTCTGGACGATTTAGAGAGATTGTGCAAAGAGGAATGGTCGAAGATCCCTCTCTTTGTATTCTCCCATCTTGTGAAATGTTATAGGAGAAGATTAAGTGGTGTCTTGTTGGCAAAAGGGGGGTGTACAAAGTATTAACATCAGGGGTGCCAATAATTGTGGCAGACATGATTTCATGTAAAAGAATTATTTCTTAATGTGGGATTTTTTTCCCACTGAGTAAATGCACTTGAATATAAAGTTGGATTTTTCTCTTTTTTTGCATTGTTGAATGTATTAGAAAAATGAATGTATTAGAAGCCTAAGAACACATCTTAACGAGGGGTGCCAATAATTGTGGAGGGCGCTGTATATATATATACAGTGTATCACAAAAGTGAGTACACCCCTCACATTTCTGCAAATATTTTATTATATCTTTTCATGGGACAACACTATAGAAATAAAACTTGGATATAACTTAGAGTAGTCAGTGTACAACTTGTATAGCAGTGTAGATTTACTGTCTTCTGAAAATAACTCAACACACAGCCATTAATGTCTAAATGGCTGGCAACATAAGTGAGTACACCCCACAGTGAACATGTCCAAATTGTGCCCAAAGTGTCAATATTTTGTGTGACCATCATTATTATCCAGCACTGCCTTAACCCTCCTGGGCATGGAATTCACCAGAGCTGCACAGGTTGCTACTGGAATCCTCTTCCACTCCTCCATGATGACATCACGGAGCTGGTGGATGTTAGACACCTTGAACTCCACCTTCCACTTGAGGATGCGCCACAGGTGCTCAATTGGGTTTAGTCCATCACCTTTACCTTCAGCTTCCTCAGCAAGGCAGTTGTCATCTTGGAGGTTGTGTTTGGGGTCGTTATCCTGTTGGAAAACTGCCATGAGGCCCAGTTTTCGAAGGGAGGGGATCATGCTCTGTTTCAGAATGTCACAGTATATGTTGGAATTCATGTTTCCCTCAATGAACTGCAGCTCCCCAGTGCCAGCAACACTCATGCAGCCCAAGACCATGATGCTACCACCACCATGCTTGACTGTAGGCAAGATACAGTTGTCTTGGTACTTCTCACCAGGGCGCCGCCACACATGCTGGACACCATCTGAGCCAAACAAGTTTATCTTGGTCTCGTCAGACCACAGGACATTCCAGTAATCCATGTTCTTGGACTGCTTGTCTTCAGCAAACTGTTTGCGGGCTTTCTTGTGCGTCAGCTTCCTTCTGGGATGACGACCATGCAGACCGAGTTGATGCAGTGTGCGGCGTATGGTCTGAGCACTGACAGGCTGACCTCCCACGTCTTCAACCTCTGCAGCAATGCTGGCAGCACTCATGTGTCTATTTTTAAAAGCCAACCTCTGGATATGACGCCGAACACGTGGACTCAACTTCTTTGGTCGACCCTGGCGAAGCCTGTTCCGAGTGGAACCTGTCCTGGAAAACCGCAGTATGACCTTGGCCACCATGCTGTAGCTCAGTTTCAGGGTGTTAGCAATCTTCTTATAGCCCAGGCCATCTTTGTGGGGAGCAACAATTCTATTTCTCACATCCTCAGAGAGTTCTTTGCCAAGAGGTGCCATGTTGAATATCCAGTGGCCAGTATGAGAGAATTGTACCCAAAACACCAAATTTAACAGCCCTGCTCCCCATTTACACCTGGGACCTTGACACATGACACCAGGGAGGGACAACGACACATTTGGGCACAATTTGGACATGTTCACTGTGGGGTGTACTCACTTATGTTGCCAGCTATTTAGACATTAATGGCTGTGTGTTGAGTTATTTTCAGAAGACAGTAAATCTACACTGCTATACAAGCTGTACACTGACTACTCTAAGTTATATCCAAGTTTCATGTCTATAGTGTTGTCCCATGAAAAGATATAATGAAATATTTGCAGAAATGTGAGGGGTGTACTCACTTTCGTGATACACTGTATATATATATATATATATATATATATATATACTGTATATATATAATATTCACACGTAACTAATGTTGCTAACTTTTGTTGGTCACAAGTTATTTTATGTGAGTCACTGAGTTATTTGAAACGAGTCTGAGTCGAGTCTGAAGTCGCTGTGTGGGCGACTTACGTGCGACTCGGACTCGAGTCCCCATCTCTGGGGTGAAGCTGCTAAACTGGCCTGTCTGCAGTCCAGACCTGTCTCCCTTTAAAAACATGTGGCACATTATAAATCACAGGTCAAAGCAAATACGCAAATCACTGCTTTCTTATTATTTATTATATACTGTTCACAGGTTTCTAAAATTGAGGTTTTTTAATAATCCAGTGACAATTAAGCTTTTTAATGTAACTTTCAAACATTATACAACCCTACCAAGTTGTGATGTACTATTAATACCCATACTATTATTATATTTATATTTTATACAAAACATATATTCAACACCTGGAGACACTAGTTTAGTGGGTAGAGCTTTGGGCTATCAACTGAAAGGTTGAGAGGTGAAATCCTAGCTCTGCCAAGCAGCCACTGTTGGGCCCTTGAGCAACCCTGTACAATGGATGACCCTGCACTCTGACCCCGGCTTTAAAAAACAATATGAGATACGTGAAAAAATCATTTTGTTGCACTGAAAACCTGTATATGTATATATGACAGATAAAGACGTTCTATTCTGTTGTGTTCTATACTTATGAAATACACTGATCAGCCATAACATTAAAAACACCTCCTTGTTTCTACACCCACTGTCCATTTTATCAGCTCCACTTACCATATAGAAGCACTTTGTAGTTCTCTACATACTGTTTTAGCCTGCTTTCACCCTGTTCTTCAATGGTCATGACCCCCACAGGACCACCATAGAGTAGGTATTATTTGGGTGGTGGATCATTCTCAGCACTGCAATGACACTGACATGGTGGTGGTGTGTTAGTGTGTGTTAAGCTGGTATGAGTGGATCAGACACAGCAATGCTGCTGGAGTTTTTAGCTACCCTGTCCACTCACTGTCCACTCTATTAGACACTCCTACCTAGTTGGTCCACCTTGTAGATGTAAAGTCAGAGACGATCGCTCATCTATTGCTGCTGTTTGAGTTGGTCATCTTCTAGACCTTCATCAGTGGTCACAGGACGCTGCCCACGGGGTGCTGTTGGCTGGATATATTTTTGGTTGGTGGACTATTCTCAGTCCAGCAGTGACAGTGAGGTGTTTATAAACCCCAGCAGCGCTGCTGTGTCTTATCCACTCATACCAGCACAACACACACTAACACACCACCACCATGTTAGTGTCACTGCAGTGCTGAGAATGATCCACCACCTAAACAATACCTGCTCTGTGGTGGTCCTGTGGGGGTCCTGATCATTGAAGAACAGGGTGAAAGGGGGCTAACAAAGCATGCAGAGAAACAGATGGACTACAGTCAGTAATTGTAGAACTACAAAGTGCTTCTATATGGTAAGTGGAGCTGATAAAATTAACAGTGAGTGTAGAAACAAGGAGGTGGTTTTAATGTTATGGCTGATCAGTGTAAGTCCTAAAAGAAATCATGAATGTGTACTTTTCATTAAACTTTAAGTGAAAATAATGATAGCACAATAATTCTGGTGACCTGGTGGGCAGTAATGCAGTTACTGTTCCACTCCTTAACTCACGTAATGACACATGAAACACAATGTTAATCATTTTATTTCATTTCGGTTCAAACAGACGAGATATTTCAAACTGCGCCACACAAATGTCTCTAGTCGTATTCATTAGGGATGGGTATGGATGCATGTTCTTGATCTTACCAATTAGTAACGCACCTGATTCACATTCTCAGCTGAACAGTCCCAGTTAATGATAATGAACTGACGTTTGTGTAGTTGAGTCAAATGTAGAATGCTTTGGTTTGAGCATAAGCTGAGCTTTAAAGTAGGTGACAATTTAAGATCCTGGAAGTTTTTTATAAATGATTAAAAGAAAGATATAGGTGTAGACATTGTAGACATACAAGTGCATGAACTGGAACTGACCCCAATTTGCAGGATGCTTAACCAAGGTAGGAAAGCCACAAACAAAAGGGTTAATCAAAAAATAAAACGCTGGCCAAAACAATGGAAACAAACTAACAAATGACAGACACAAAACATCTGGAATAGAAAAAGGCTAGAATGAAAATGAAATGAAGACTGGTTGTCACAATATGGCAAGCTGCTCAGAGAGCTTTGACAGCCCAGTTCTTGGAACAAGACAAAAGAAAGGAAACCCAGAACAAGCCAGATACGGCATTGCGAGAGCGGCACCCCACCATACCCCACCAACTGGTGCAGTTCTTGTCCAACATGGGTTCAATCATGGGGCGCGCTCTGAAAATGGGCCATCACGCCACCTCTGGGGCAGCTTGCTCATCCAGGACGGTTTTCAGACAGCAGAAATGTAAAGCAATGCTGGCTGAGATCCTGGAAAAACATAAAGCATGATGCTAGAAGAAAACCAGACCAAGACTGGTATCACAGTTTTAAGAGAAAGGTCGGTTTCCCAACAGAGGAGCCAGCAAATCTGTGAGGGAAAAAAATGTGATGCCAGACTTGACCTGGTCCAGTTTTCTGTTGGCACCTGATGATGCCTGCATACTTTAGCTTTTTTCTGGGTACTCAGCAGGTGGTACTGCATCTTTTGGCCAAGGTAATTGCCCTGGATGGATGAGCAAGCTTTCCAAGAGGTGGTGTGACGACCCTTACCTGAGAACACCCAACGTTTGTACCCAGACTGCACCATTTGTGGTCAATTACAATTACAGTTACAAGGCATCTAGGATACATCGCTACAAGCTTTGCACACATGGATTTGGGCAGTTTATCTTATTGTTCATTGCAGATCCTCTCAAGCCACTTCAGATGGGATGGCAAGCTTTCAACAGGTCTCTCCTTGTGCCTAGTTCACACTACACGATTTTTACCCTGATTTTTGCTCGCAGACTGATCGACGCTAGATTTGCCGGCTCGGAGGCAACTCGGCGTTCGCTCGGCAATAGAAACTCGGCTCTCAATCTCTATGTGTAAATTGCTCAACAACTCAATCCGAGCGGCTGAAGAAAAAAATATCTAGCATGTTAAATATCTGGATATCAGTCGGCCGACTGGCAGTGAGTGTGGTGTTGAACTACAGCCAATTATAACGCAAGATACAGGGTTTGGAAACCTGAGGGAGAAGTTGTAAAAAGGTGGGACAGGGGCATTATATAGTTTCTATCAGAATACATCGTAATACACTCAAGTTTTACAGTTTTTGTAACCTTTTCGTCCACGCCAAACCATAATACCTACACTGCATTGCAAATATATTCATCAACCTCCAACTCACTACAGAACAGACAATCCCTGCTAGTCATGTAGCCAAACCCACTCGGATTCATTTATTTGTCCTACTTGCTTTTACGCCGCACATCAGCACACAAACTTTGATCACTCGCTACTTGTTGAAGTGCATTTTTGGTATCATTAAACCTTTCATCACTTCTTGCTTGTGTGTTTTCATGACAAAACGTAGTTTGGGAGACCAGAGAAGCTCGCCTGTGATTCCAGTTGGTGATAGATGGTGTAGTCTGTGACCCCCTATCGCCGCTCAGTCATGTAGTGTGAAAGCCACACCAACTTAAAAGACTCCCAACTGCAAGAGATCCAGTCGCGTGGTGGGAACTGTATAGCCACCTGACGATTTGGAAAGTCGTGTAGTGTGAACTTGGCATTAAATGTTCAATGTGGTTTAAGTCTGGGTTTTGACTGTATGATTTTGAAAATGCTTAAAGGTGCTGCTGCACCTTTTGACCAATGTAACCGCCCTGGATGAGCAAGCTTTCCCAGAGGTGGTGTGACAACCCTTTTCTGAGAACACCCAACGTGTGTACCCAGACTGCACCATTTGTGGTCAATTACAATTACAGCTACAAGGCATCTAGGATACGTCTCTACAAGCTTTGAACACCTGGACTTGGGCAGTTTATCTTTGTGTTCATGGCAGATCCTCTCAAGCCACTTCACTGTTCAGAAAGGTGAACTGTTGCCCTAGTCTGAGTTTGCGGTCACTCTGGAGTGGGTTTTCTTTAAGAATGTTCCTGTATTAGACTGTCCCTCTATTGGCCAGAAGATCAAGGTTCAAATATGTGCCAAGCTTCTTCCATTATTAAAGCCATTGTGGTATTGGGAGCACTCAAAGCCTTAGATATTGTTTTATATCGTTGACCTGACCTATGCCTTGCCACAAATCCCAGAGATCCAGAGATGAATCTTTAGCCTAGATTGTTTTATTGTTCTACAATGCAGGGTAAATTGTCTACACTTATATACCAAGATGTGTTTATTTTTAACAATCCCCAATCAATTTAAATTGCCACAGGTGGAATGTAATTATCCTTGGGATATCTTTAGTTTTTAATTTATGCAAACAGGACGATTTAAGCAAATGCACCAGACCGCAGTTTGAATACTTGTTTATGCCACCTGCTTTGATTAAATGATCATTCAAATTATTATAGATAAATATAAAGATTTATTCAAATTCATTAATATCCATGTGAAAAAGAAATTGCCCACAGCTACTAAATCAACCAGATAACCCAATTCAATTCACAATTGGGTTTGATTTTACTAGCCACACCAAGGCATGATAACTGCCAGACCTTTCAAATCTAAACATTATGTAAATAAAACCCATCTGGCAGCCTGAAGTCTCAAAAGTAGCACATAGTGCCACCTTCTAATGAGATTCAAATATAAATGTTGAACAAAATCTTTGAACGTTTTAAAGTCATTGCAAAGACTCTGGGACTCCAGCAAAAACTTAAAACAGTGATGAATCTTCCCAAAGGTGCCCAACCAACAAAATTTGACCAAGAACACCATGGCAACTCATCCAGGAGGTCACAAAAGAACCCAGCTGAACATCTAAAGAACTGCAGGCCTCACTTGTCTCACTTAAGGTCAATGTTCATGATTCCACACTAAGAAAGACACTGGGCAAAAATAGCTTCCATGGGAGAGTTGCAAGGCACCAACCACTATGACTAAAAATAACACAAAGGCTCGTCTTGTATTTGCCAAAAAACATCAAGATGGCCCCTATGTGCCTTGAGTTGTTTTAAGCCCAGACAGGGATTGAATCCCCCAAAACTCACACACTGCTGTTACTGCTGTTAGTATAATGCCACACAAGCTCACATCACAACATGACTGTGTCCCTTGGAATGAACTGAGCTGTATGTAAATGTATGTAAATTTTATCAACAGATTCATATTATACGGATTTAGACTTCTGCTACTTCTGCTAAATTGCTATTTATCTCCACTCAGTTATTGCCTCTGAGATCACCAGGCTTTTCTTGAATAGATGTATTAGCTTCTTAGCTTTAAGCGTTTATTTATTTTACAACCCCAAATCAAAAAAAGTTGGGACAGCATGGAAAATGCAAATAATAAAAAACACAGAGTTTCTTACATTTACTTTGACCTTTATTTGATTGCAGACAGGATGAACCTGAGATATTTCATGTTTTGTCTGCTCAGCTTCATTTCATTTATTAATAAACTTCCTGCATTTCAGACCTGCAACACGTTCCAAAAAAAGTTGGAACAGTAACTTTGTAACCACTTTGTAATGCGGAATTCCTTTTCACCAAATTTAAAAGACGTTTTGTCAAGGATACCAAGTGATTTAGTGTTTCAGCTTTTATTTTGTCTCATTGTACCTGCAATCACGTTTTAAGATGTGCAACAGTACAGGGTCGTCGTCACATTTTTTGTTTCAAAATTCCACACACATTCTCTATTGGGGACAGGTCAGGACTGCAGGCAGGCCAGTCCAGCACCCGTACCCTCTACTTCCGCAGCCATGTCTTTGTAATGTGTGCAGCATGTGGTTTTGCATTGTCTTGTTAAAAAATGCATGGACGTCCCTGGATAAAATGATGTCTTGAAGGCAGCACATGTTGCTCTAAGATCTCAATGTACTTTTCTGCATTAATGTTGCCATCACAGAAGTGTAAATGACCTTTGCCAAGGGCACTGACACAGCTCCATACCATGACAGACCCTGGCTTCTGGACTTGTTGCTGATAACAGTCTGGATGGTCCATCTCGTTTTTGGTCAGAAGCACACAGCGTCAATTTTTTCCTGGAACCTGGAATGCTGATTCATCTGATCACAATACCATTGTGTGATGGTCCATCCTAGATGCATCTGAGCCCAGAGAAGTCGATGCTGCTTCTGGACATGGTTAACATAAGGCTTCTTTTTCACAGTAAATTTTTAAGTGGCATTTGTGCATGTAACTCTGTATTGTAGTGCTTGACAAAGGTTTGCCAAAGTAATCCCTCACCCATGTGGTTATATCAGCTATTGTTGAGTGGCGGTTCTTGATGCAGTGCCATCTGAGGGATCGAAGATCACGGCCATTCCTCTTGATTCCTTTAATGGTTTAATGATATTATGCACTGTAGAGGGAGGAATGTGCAAACCCCTTCCAATCTTTCTTTAAGGTACATTGTTTTTAAACATTTCAATCATTTTCTCACACATTTGTTGACAAACTGGAGATCCTCTGATCATCTTTGCTCATCAAAGACTCAGCCTTTCCTGGATGCTGCTTTTGTACCAAACTATGATTACAATCACCTGTTGACATCACCTGTTTGGAATTACATAATTATTTAGTTTTTTCACCTCATTACTAGCTCTAAATTGCCCCTGTCCCAACTTATTTTGGAATGTGTTGCAGGTCTGAAATGCAGGAATGGAGGTACATTAACACATGAAATAAAGTTGAGCAGATAAAACATGAAATATCTCAGGTTCAAACTGTCTGTAATCAAATAAAAGTCAAAATAAATGTAAGGAGCACTAAATTTTTATTTTATTGTAGTTACTGTATGTCTTTAAAATTTTAACACTACCACCATACAAAGCAAATAGCAAAGCAATACACTCATCTATTACACTGAAAAAGTCTAGAGAAAGCTCTGTGCACATCTCAAAAAGCATATTACAGATTTTTACATGTCAGGAATGTCACTTGAAAGCATTTCTAAGCATGTCAGGTACCAAGATGATCTGTACAAAGAACTGTCATCAAGAACAAAGTACTATATATAGATAAGTGGTCTCTTAACTCAGTAACTGTTTCCTTATGCTGTGAGGTCATATATCAGAAAGGCCATGGGCACCAAAAATCAGGGCTGCTGGAATAACTGCTGTAACAGGCATTAAACCTGTGACAAACCTGAAAAAAAAAATGCAATGCACACCTACTTGTCGGAGTGATGCTAGGCTTTCTTCAAATTTTACTTGTTGAAACATCTAAGGCAGCACACTGAGCCGAAACAGAAATGCCCTACAGCTTAGTTATCTAGTAAAAAGTGAATAGGAATATTTATTTGGTTACTGTGTGTGTTTATAACACAGTGGGACAGTGGTAGCCTAGTGACTAGAGCTTTCAGCTATAAAGACTCAAATCTCAAATCCAGCCTTTGCAAATGCATGTTCAAATGCAGTCACTGTTTGGCACTTGTGCAAGGCCTTTAACCCTGTCTGCTCCAGGATGCTGTACAATGGCTGACCCTGCGCTCTGACCCCAGCTTCCAAACATGCTGGGATACACTATATTAGGCAGCAAGTGAACATTTTATCCTCAAAGTTGATGTGTTAGAAGCAGGAAAAATGGGCGAGCATAAGGATTTGAGTGAGTTTGACAAGGGCCAAACTGTGATGGCTAGACGACTGGGTCAGAGCATCTCCAAAACTGCAGCTCTTGTGGGGTGTTCCTGGTCTGCAGTGGTCAGTATCTAGTACCTTGGTCCAAGGAAGGAACAGTGGTAAACCGGTGACAGGGTCATGAGTGGCCAAGGCTCATTGATGCACGTGGGGAGCGAAGACTGGCTACAGACGAGCTACTGTAGCTCAAATTGCTGAAGAAGTTAATGCTGGTTCTGATAGAAAGGTGTCAGAATACACAGTGCATCACAGTTTGTTGTGTATGGGGCAGCATAGCTGCAGACCAGTCAGTTATGAAGGTGGTCATAATGTTATGCCTCATCGGTATATATTTACATATGACAAATAAATCTTCTTCTTCCAGATGATACTTAAGTGGAAAAGCCAACCTTGTGTTTTTGTCTTGCTGGTGCAAAATGGGATGGGGGAGTGTGTAATCTTCAGGTCCTCTTGTGAATGCTAATGGCAGTATTTCAAAAGGCTTGATGTGGAGAAAAGGATGCTGAGTGCCCTCTGGGATGGTTGAGTGATGTGCCCGCAGGTAAATCACTGTCAAACCCTCCCAGCTATCGCCAAGCATAGGTTCAAGCAGTCATTTGCAGTGTGTGAACTGGGACAAAGGACTTTTTATTTATTTATTTATTTTATTGATAAAGCAGTGGCAAAATATGGAAATTAAATAAGCTGAAGAAATTAATTTAATCATTTAAAAATACCTAATAAATGTGTAACATTGGCTCAGCAATCAAGACTATTGTGTGGTAAATCTATTTGACTGCCTAATATTCAGTCTAATTAATAAAATGACTTAATAATTAATAATTAGTTTTAATTATTTGGATTCAGACCATTCCACCGCACATTGTGATGTTTTGATGCCCAAATTGACCTGTCATATGGGCAAACAGGATCTGCTGTGTAAACACAACTCAGGTAAATCATTGTGAAACCCTCCCAGCTATCGCCAAGCATAGGTTCATGCAGTCATTTGCAATGTGTGAACAAAGCAGAGATGTTTACAAGTCACAAAATACGAGTCCGAGTCAAGTCACAAGTCTTTAGGCTAGAGTCAGAGTCAAGTCACAAGTCTTTAGGCTAGAGTAAGAGTCAAGTCACAAGTCTTTAGGCTAGAGTCCGAGTCAAGTCACAAGTCTTTAGGCTAGAGTCAGAGTCAAGTCACAAGTCTTTAGGCTAGAGTCCGAGTCAAGTCACAAGTCTTTAGGCTAGAGTCCGAGTCAAGTCACAAGTCTTTAGACTAGAGTCCGAGTCAAGTCACAAGTCTTTAGACTAGAGTCCGAGTCAAGTCACAAGTCTTTAGGCTAGAGTCCAAGTCAAGTCACAAGTCTTTAGGCTAGAGTCCGAGTCAAGTCACGAATCAATATAATATACACACACACACACATACAGTGCCTTGCAAAAGTATTCAGCCCCCTTGAACTTTTCAACCTTTTGCCACATTTCAGGCTTCAAACATAACGATATGAAATTTTAATTTTTTGTGAAGAATCAACAACAAGTGGGACACAATCGTGAAGTGGAACGAAATTTATTGGATATTTTAAACTTTTTTTAGAAATAAAAAACTAAAAAGTGGGGCGTGCAATATTATTCAGCCCCCTTGCGTTAATACTTTGTAGCGCCACCTTTTGCTGCGATTACAGCTGCAAGTCGCTTGGGGTATGTCTCTATCAGTTTTGCACATCGAGAGACAGAAATTTTTGCCCATTCTTCCTTGCAAAACAGCTCGAGCTCAGTGAGGTTGGATGGAGAGCGTTTGTGAACAGCAGTTTTCAGCTCTTTCCACAGATTCTCGATGGGATTCAGGTCTGGACTTTGACTTGGCCATTCTAACACCTGGATACGTTTATTTGTGAACCATTCCATTGTAGATTTTGCTTTATGTTTTGGATCATTGTCTTGTTGGAAGATAAATCTCCGTCCCAGTCTCAGGTCTTTTGCAGACTGCAACAGGTTTTCTTCCAGAATGGTCCTGTATTTGGCTCCATCCATCTTCCCATCAATTTTAGCCATCTTCCCTGTCCCTGCTGAAGAAAAGCAGGCCCAAACCATGATGCTGCCACCACCATGTTTGACAGTGGGGATGGTGTGTTCAGGGTGATGAGCTGTGTTGCTTTTACGCCAAACATAACGTTTTGCATTGTGGCCAAAAAGTTCGATTTTGGTTTCATCTGACCAGAGCACCTTCTTCCACATGTTTGGTGTGTCTCCCAGGTGACTTTTTATAGATATCTTTGAGAAATGGCTTTCTTCTTGCCACTCTTCCATAAAGGCCAGATTTGTGCAGTGTACGACTGATTGTGTCCTATGGACAGAGTCTCCCACCTCCGCTGTAGATCTCTGCAGTTCATTCAGAGTGATCATGGGCCTCTTGGCTGCATCTCTGATCAGTCTTCTCCTTGTTTGAGCTGAAAGTTTAGAGGGACGGCCGGGTCTTGGTAGATTTGCAGTGGTCTGATACTCCTTCCATTTCAATATGATCGCTTGCACAGTGCTCCTTGAGATGTTTAAAGCTTGGGAAATTTTTTTGTATCCAAATCCGGCTTTAAACTTCTCCACAACAGTATCTCGGACCTGCCTGGTGTGTTCCTTGGTCTTCATGATGCTCTCTGCGCTTTAAACAGAACTCTGAGACTGTCACAGAGCAGGTGCATTTATACGGAGACTTGATTACACACAGGTGGATTCTATTTATCACCATCAGTCATTTAGGTCAACATTGGATCATTCAGAGATCCTCACTGAACTTCTGGAGTGAGTTTGCTGCACTGAAAGTAAAGGGGCTGAATAATATTGCACGCCCCACTTTTTAGTTTTTTATTTCTAAAAAAAGTTTAAAATATCCAATAAATTTCGTTCCACTTCACGATTGTGTCCCACTTGTTGTTGATTCTTCACAAAAAATTACAATTTCATATCGTTATGTTTGAAGCCTGAAATGTGGCAAAAGGTTGAAAAGTTCAAGGGGGCTGAATACTTTTGCAAGGCACTGTATATACATATACAGTGTATCACAAAAGTGAGTACACCCCTCACATTTCTGCAAATATTTCATTATATCTTTTCATGGGACAACACCATAGACATGAAACTTGGATATAACTTAGAGTAGTCAGTGTACAGCTTGTATAGCAGTGTAGATTTACTGTCTTCTGAAAATAACTCAACACACACCCATTAATGTCTAAATAGCTGGCAACATAAGTGAGTACACCCCACAGTGAACATGTCCAAATTGTGCCCAAATGTGTCGTTGTCCCTCCCTGGTGTCATGTGTCAAGGTCCCAGGTGTAAATGGGGAGCAGGGCTGTTAAATTTGGTGTTTTGGGTACAATTCTCTCATACTGGCCACTGGATATTCAACATGGCACCTCATGGCAAAGAACTCTCCGAGGATGTGAGAAATAGAATTGTTGCTCTCCACAAAGATGGCCTGGGCTATAAGAAGATTGCTAACACCCTGAAACTGAGCTACAGCATGGTGGCCAAGGTCATACAGCGGTTTTCCAGGACAGGTTCCACTCGGAACAGGCTTCGCCAGGGTCGACCAAAGAAGTTGAGTCCACGTGTTCGGCGTCATATCCAGAGGTTGGCTTTAAAAAATAGACACATGAGTGCTGCCAGCATTGCTGCAGAGGTTGAAGACGTGGGAGGTCAGCCTGTCAGTGCTCAGACCATACGCCGCACACTGCATCAACTCGGTCTGCATGGTCGTCATCCCAGAAGGAAGCTGACGCACAAGAAAGCCCGCAAACAGTTTGCTGAAGACAAGCAGTCCAAGAACATGGATTACTGGAATGCCCTGTGGTCTGACGAGACCAAGATAAACTTGTTTGGCTCAGATGGTGTCCAGCATGTGTGGCGGCGCCCTGGTGAGAAGTACCAAGACAACTGTATCTTGCCTACAGTCAAGCATGGTGGTGGTAGCATCATGGTCTTGGGCTGCGTGAGTGTTGCTGGCACTGGGGAGCTGCAGTTCATTGAGGGAAACATGAATTCCAACATGTACTGTGACATTCTGAAGCAGAGCATGATCCCCTCCCTTCGAAAACTGGGCCTCATGGCAGTTTTCCAACAGGATAACGACCCCAAACACAACCTCCAAGATGACAACTGCCTTGCTGAGGAAGCTGAAGGTAAAGGTGATGGACTAAACCCAATTGAGCACCTGTGGCGCATCCTCAAGTGGAAGGTGGAGGAGTTCAAGGTGTCTAACATGCACCAGCTCCGTGATGTCATCATGGAGGAGTGGAAGAGGATTCCAGTAGCAACCTGTGCAGCTCTGGTGAATTCCATGCCCAGGAGGGTTAAGGCAGTGCTGGATAATAATGGTGGTCACACAAAATATTGACACTTTGGGCACAATTTGGACATGTTCACTGTGGGGTGTACTCACTTATGTTGCCAGCCATTTAGACATTAATGGCTGTGTGTTGAGTTATTTTCAGAAGACAGTAAATCTACACTGCTATACAAGTTGTACACTGACTACTCTTAAGTTATATCCAAGTTTCATGTCTATAGTGTTGTCCCATGAAAAGATATAATAAAATATTTGCAGAAATGTGAGGGGTGTACTCACTTTTGTGATACACTGTATATATATATATATATATATATATATATATATATATATATATATATGTGTGTATATACAGTATATATATATATATACGTATATATATACAGTATATATATATATATATATATATATATATATTAGGGTTGGGCGGTATGACGGTATTACGGTATACTGCGGTATTTAAAAATGGTGACGTATTTAAAAATGGTGATGGTATTTTAAAAATATGAAGCACCAAATTTCTGCTTAAGGTCCACCTTGAAAACGGAGACTTTAAGACCTGCGCGCATCCACAATAAGGGAGGGGCGGGAGTTGTAGGTGGTTGGAGCTCACTGATTGGTTGTGGGGGGGCTCACTTTTTGAGGCGATAACACAAAAGCTAAGGAGCTCTCTACATGGGGTGTGTTCAAACACCTAGTGAGCTGCCTTGCTGTCTTACTGCCTACATAGGCAGCTGCCTCAGTAGAGAGGATTCTAATAAGTCAATGACTTATTATAAGTCAGGTTATTCGAACGCGCTGCTTAGACAGCGATTCCATCAGGTTTTGCTTGCTAAGCTAACAGTTAGTATCTTGCCATTTAAAACCATGGGATGGGGTGGCACAACGCGTTGGCATGTCAATATAACATCTCTTTGTACCGAATACAGTTACATTCACTGACAAACCCGAACTTGCAAAAAAAAACACACTTGTGCAAGTTTATATAATATTATCTCTGTGTGTGTGTGTCACGCTCACTCTTCGCGATACTCGGACTTCGGATTTGAATTCCGACAATAAACAGCTTTTATTATGACTGATTAATTCCCCGTACTGATGTGAAGCAGAATTGGTGTATTACAGCCAATAAGAACGGCGCAAAAATGAAAAGAACATATAAAACATATATATAACGGTTCCCAGAGATGCGACTCGGTTCATTTGAAAGAGCCGTTCAATAGAATCGGATCGCTCACGAATGACCCATTACTCACAGAGAGACGTCCGCAACCGCGGTAATACCGTATACCGCAGTATTTTATGAAGACGGTATAACATATATTGGAAATGTAGCGTACAAATAAACAAATAAAATGTAAAACAACAACAGATTAGCGACTGTATTTTACCGTTTTACTTAGTGCCTTTACTTTCCTAGTCATTGTGCAAATGAATGTAATTTCTGTAACAAGAAGGTACCAGTTAAAAGCTTAAACTGATACGTTTCGTTTTCATTGCAAAACAAGAGCGCACGATAAATCACGGCACAGCGGCCAAAATCCGAAACACAGCAAAACAATCATAACCACTGCTTACCTTAGCTTCTGTTCTTCCAGATGCTATTAAATTTATAACCGTGTGTTGTCCCATTAGGAATATAATCCATTATTTTGTAAATGTGTGCTTAGAGTGAAAAACTTTTCCCGGTTGTGAAGTAAAACACTAACTCGTTAGAAAGCCAGTCAAGCATTTCATTAACACATCATCTGTGTGCCGCAAACTGAATAAGTGCAAATAACTAAATGCAGAAAGCGGTCTTTCAACCATTACTGCCAATTCTGTAGGAGCGTTCCATTCACCCCAATTGTTCCTGTGAAGTGCACTACGTAGGGTATTTCACCATTTTATGATGCATCACAAAAAGAGGCTGTGTCCCAAATCAAAATATCAAAATATGTGCGGACATGCATGCATCCAAGTCGAGTCTGAAGTCAAAGGGCTTTTTATTTATTTTATTTATTTTTTTATTTTTTATTATTATTTATCTATCTTATTAATTACGCAGTGACAAAATATAAAAATTAAATAGGCTGCGAAAATTAATTTCATAATTTAAAAATACGTTATAAATGTGTAATACAGTGTAGCCCTAATCATAGTTTCAACCCAACACTTTGATCTGGTAAAACAACTACCAACTACAGCTTTGCTTTGATCACACATGGATTCATATCATTCGTCTGCACACTGTATTGTTTGATGCCCAAATTTACCTGGGCACCCTGTCATATGGGCAAGCAGGATCTGCTGTACAAACACAACAAGGCTTACTGTATCCCACAGCTCTTCCTGCGTTTCTGAAGGCAGTACGAGATGTTGTACCTGCTGCCTGGATGTTAATATGTCTCCATTAAAAACACATTGAGAGGCCATTAGGCTCAGCTCTGATAAAGTAGCTACGCAGAGCAAATCATAAACTAGTACTCTTATATAATTCAAGTTACGCCCATCCTATGAGAGCTAATCAGCCGGTGCTAAAATTGGAACCCACCTGCGGAGAAGCAACAGGCCTCCGAGAATTTTTTTCGAATCTTGATTACTCCTCCTATCTGATTATACCTTTCTGTCGCTAGCTAGCATTTGTCACACTCCTCCGGTGTACCCTCAGCTGCATTGATTTAGTCTTACCGGTGGCAATCTGCTTCGTATCTTGAGCCACCAGACACAGCACATTTACACGCACCATTAAATAAGTACAGATGCACTGCTGCTTGCGTACACTGAGTCATGGAGCAACTGGGCAAATGTGCCACGCAAGCTCGCTAATGCTATTTAACCACAGGAAAACAAGATTCTTTTAGATAATTCAAGAGATTCTGGGCTGACTCCAGAACATTCAAGGCTGTTTCTTTATAAGAATGATGTGAGAAAGAATTTCAGAGATGATTCAGGACATTTGTCTCTTGCATTTGGCTGTTGCTTTACTGCAAGAAGGGGACGGGTTTGATTCCCCAGCTGGGTGTCCAGGGTCCTTTCTGTATGAATTGTTTGCATGTTCTCTATGTGTCTTCATGGGTTTCCTCCAGGAGCTCAGGTCAAGACATGCAGTCTGTATTTGTGTGTTTGGTCTTTAATGGACTGGCAACCTGTCTGGGATGTATCCTGCCTTTCTCCCAAAGAATCAAACCAATCGCAACCCTGACCAGGATAAAGCGGTGGTATAGTAAATAAATGGTGGTATAACAATAAATGAACAAATAAATGATTCAAATTCATTCTAGAGCAGTTCTACGTTCACTAGATATACAACCCCAAATCAGAAGTTGGGACAGCATGGAAAATGCAAATAAAATAAAAATGCTTCCTTACATTTACTTTAAGTTTTATTTGATTGCAGACAGGATAACCCTGAAATATTTCATGTTTTGTCTGCTCAACTTCATTTCACTTATTAATGGTGGGGACAATTTAGAGCTAGTAATAAGGTGAAAAAATTAAATAATGATGTGATTCCAAACAGGTAATGTTAACAGGTGATTGTAATCATGGTTTGGTTCGAAAGCAGCATCCAGGAAAGGCCGAGTCTTTGGTGAGCAAAGATGATCAGAGGATCTCCATAAATGAAAATGATTGAAATGTTTAAAAACAATGTACCTCAAAGAAAGATTGGAAGGGATTTGCATATTTCTCCCTCTACAGTGCATAATATCATTAAACCATTCAAGGAATCAGGAGAAATCTCAGTGCGTAAAGGCCAAAGGTGCAAACTTAAGCTGAACGCCCGTGATCTTTGATCCCTCAGATGGCACTGCATCAAGAACCGCCACTCAACAATAGCTGATATAACCACATGAGTGAGGGATTACTTTGGCAAACCTTTGTCAAGCACTACAGTACAGAGTTACATGCACAAATGCTACTTAAAACTTCACTGTGCAAAAAAAGAAGCCTTATGTTAACCATGTCCAGAAGCGGCATCTATTTCTCTGGGCTCAGAGGCAACTAGGATGGACCATCACACAGTGGAAACATGTATTGTGGTGAGATGAATCTGCATTCCAGGTCTCTTTTGGAAAAAAATGGACGCCGCGTGCTCCAGACCAAAGACGAAAACGACCATCAAGACTGTTATCAGCAACAAGTCCAAAAGCCAGGGTCTGTCATGGTAGGGGCTGTGTCAGTGCCCTTGGTAAAAGTCATTTACACTTCTGTGATGGCAGCATTAATGCAGAAAAGTACATTGAGATCTTAGAGCAACATGTGCTGCCTTCAAGACGTCATTTTTTCCAGGGACGTCCATGCATTTATTAACAAGACGATGCAAAACCACATGCTGCACACATTACAAAGACATGGCTGCAGAAGAAGAGGGTACGGGTACTGGACTGGCCTGCCTGCAGTCCTGACCTGTCCCCAATAGAGAATGTGTGGAGAATTGTGAAACGAAAAATGCAACAACGACGACCCCGTACTGTTGCACATTTTAAAACGTGATTGCAGGAAGAATGGGACAAAATAAAACCTGAAACACTAAATCACTTGGTCTCCTCGGTGCCTAAACATCTTTTAAGTGTGGTGAAAAGGAACGGCAACACTACAAAGTGGTAAATGCTTTACTACTTTACTTTTTTTATGTGTTGCAGACCTGAAATGCAGGAATGGCTGTTTATTAATTAAGGAAATGAAGTTGAGCAGACAAAACATGAAATATCTCAGGTTCATCCTGTCTGCAATCAAATAAAAGACAAAGTAAATGTAAGAAACTCTGTGTGAAATTCCTCCTGATTCCTTGAATGGTTTAATAATATTATGCACTGTAGAGGGAGAAATATGCAAATCCCTTCCGATCTTTCTTTAAGGTACATTGTTTTTCAATCATTTTCTCATGCATTTGTTGACAAACTGGAGATCCTCTGATCATCTTTGCTCATCAAAGACTCAGTCTTTCCTGGATGTTGCTTTTGTACCAAACCATGATTACAATCACCTGTTGACATCACCTGTTTGGAATCACAGCATTATTTAGTTTTTTCACCCCATTACTAGCCCTAAATTGCCCCCGTCCCAACTTTTTTTTAAATGTGTGCCGTTGAAATTCTGGCGATCGGTAAGGGATTCTATGGCAAAAAGGCACTGATTTAGAGGAGCCAAGACTGTCCAAACTGGATTATAGATGACTTAGAAACAATTCCAGATTCATTAAGAAAGCTTTTTAAGATAATTCTAGTGGTGTAAACCAAGTTATGAAGCTACTGTGCATGATCTGACCCACAAAAACATATTTCAGCCACAAACACAAGCTCACTGATGCCATCCGTTTCTCCTTCTGTGAGCAATATGTGCCTGAATGGACCAGGCTAAGCGTGCTTTTTCACTAAGGCAATTGCATTGTAACCCTTAAGCGTGTTGGCACCGAATACCAGCGTTTAAGAAAGCGCATCGCTCCAAAGATATCGGCGCGGATAACACTTACAAAGAACAGGGTCTGGAGTCAAGTATAAAGAAATGTTATGCAAGTTAAGCTTCGACAAATCACCAAGCAACACATTCAGGGACTACAACATTCATACAGGGAAATATCACAGCCGTGGCTCGCCAACTGTTTACTCTCGGCCTTGGCCAGATCCTTTCTCCAAACACACATTAACACATTTCCTCTTCTTCCTTATGTCGGTATGGACAGTATGTAAGCTAGGAAGGATTAAACACCCTCCTCCACAGGCACGCTTCCACCAAAACATGCTGTCGTCTTATTACATTTGGATATGCTTTCATCTCCATACAGTAAAAAGAAGTCCAAAATAAAAATAGATTCACCACAGTACAAAGGTCACAGGAATTTGTGCAAAAACACTAATTCTGGCGCCCAGGTGGCGCAGCGGGATATTCCGCTATCACACAAACACCTCGGTTCGAAACTCGGTGTTGCCACAGGTCGGCTGGGCGCTATCTGGCAAGCATAATTGGCAGTGCCTGCAGCCGATACTAATTGGCCACCGTATCTGCAGGATGGGGACTGGACTATGTGCGGGTGGGTGGGTCTTCATACGCTGTGTAAGGACCCTGATTGGCGGAAGAGACGCCTGTGCAGAATGCAGGGGCGAGAAGAGGAGAGGCGTGTACAGCGACATGCTCTCCTCGGATGCAATCTGGTATCTCTCAGCAGCGGAAGTTATTCTGAAGATTATTTTACAGTATTTTTAGAGCAGACTCAGAAAATTATTCAGGGCTCATTCTACATCTGAAATCTTTTTTTTATTTTTATTCCCAATTATCCCCAATTTAGTGTAGTCAGTTTGTGTTCCACTGCTGGGGGAACCCTGATTGCAGTTGAGGTGGGTATATTGCTGCTCACGCCTCCTCCGACCCATGCGCAGCCCTTTACGGAACCCTTTTTCACCTACGCACTCTGCACAGGTGCCTCTCTATCTGCTAATCAGTGTCCTTACACAGCGTTTGAAGACCCCACCCACATAGTCCGGTCATTCACTGCCAATTATTACGACGGCGAGTTTCAAACCGAGGAGTTTAGAATCTCAGCACTGGTGTGCTAGTGGAATATCCCTACAGCTGATTTCTAAAACAGAACAGAAACAGAAGAATTCTGGAGATGACCCTGGGAAAATATTAAAAAGAATATAAAATTTACATTTACATTTTCAGCATTTAGCAGACGCTCTTATCCAGAGCGACTTACAGAAGTGCTTCCATAGTGAACATTTCATTCCTTAAGTTTAGATAGACAACAGTCGAAGAACACAACTCTGCTAAAACCTGTTAGAACCAAAGTGCCTTTATTTATTTATTTATTTATTTTTATTTTTTTAAATGGAAAAGATTGGAATAAAGTGTTAGTAAATAAGTACAAATCAGCCTAAGTGTTTAGTAAAAAGGTGTGTTTTAAATCGTTTTTTAAAGACAGCAAGAGACTCAGCTGTTCGGACAGACAGAGGAAGTTCGTTCCACCATTTGGGCGCTAGAACAGAGAACAGCCTTGATGCTTGTCTTCCTTTAGTCCTGGATGGAGGCTCAAGTCGAGCTAGACTAGTGGCTCGGAGGTTGCGTGGTACAGAGCGGGGTTTGATTAGGCCTCGAAGGTAGCTTGGGGCTGGTCCATTTTTGGCTTTGTAGGCGAGCGTCAGTGTTTTAAACTAAATGCGTGCAGCTACAGGAAGCCAGTGAAGAGAACGCAGCAGTGGGGTGATGTGGCAGTGTTTAGGTTGGTTAAAGACCAGACGGGCAGCTGCATTTTGAATGAGCTGTAAGGGTTTAATAGTGGCCATGGGAGCTCCTGCCAGGAGGGAGTTGCAGTAGTCCAACCGAGAGATTACAAGTGATTGCACCAGAATCTGGGTAGCTTCTCTGGAGAGAAATGGCCGAATCTTCCTGATGTTGTACAGGAGGAACCGGCACGATCTCGTCATGTTGGCTATATAAGGAGAGAAGGTCAGCTGGTTATCCAGGACAACACCAAGACTTCTTACCTTATCAGATGGTCTAATCTGGAAGTCATCCAGAGAAATGACTAGGTCCTGGGTTGGAGACAGATCTCCAGGAATGAGCAACATCTCTGTCTTGCTGGGATTAAGTTTTAGATGATGAGCTGACATCCATTGTGAGATATCTCGCAGACATGCTGAGATGCGAGCTGAGACTTGCGTGTCTGAAGAAGGAAATGACAGAACAAGCTGAGTGTCATCTGCATAGGAGTGGTAGGAGAAGCCATGGGAGGCTATGACCTTACCCAGAGAGCGGGTGTAGATAGAGAAGAGAAGTGGGCCAAGTACAGAGCCCTGAGGAACACCGGTTGAGAGAGTGCATGGGGTAGATATGGATCCCCTCCATGACACTTGGTAGGAGCGCCCTTCCAGGTAGGAAGCCATCCATTGCCATGCTGAACCTGTTACTCCAAGGTTGGAGAGAGTGGTCAGGAGAATGCCGTGATTCACTGTGTCGAAGGATGCAGAGAGGTCAAGAAGAATAAGAACAGATGACAGTTTGGCTGCTTTGGCTGCATGAAGCTTCTCAGTAACAGCTACAAGTGCTGTTTCTGTAAAATGATTCCAAAGCTGAGTCTATAGTTGATTCAAAAGCAAATTAGACAACATTGATCATTGAGTTTATTGAGGTAATTGAAGATGATTCAAGCATGTTCTTAGAATTTATTCAGGAATAGGTCCGAATCAGGTATAAGAGATGACTAAAAAGGAGTTTTAAAGGTAAATTAAATTCAGTAGCAATGCTTTCAGAAATTATTCAAGACAAAAATAGGCATGCTTTAGAGATGACTTCAGAGCAGATTTCTTGCTCACAGGGTATATATGGTTCTCACAGAGAGGATAGAGGCAATTTATATATTTATAATAATAATAATATAATATAATTATATATTTATATATTTATACATTTATGAGGTGTTCTAGGTTCTTAAAGAAGAGAAAAGATTTTGGATATTTTAATGATGATCCCAAATGTTGATTAGAAGTCATTTAAAAGGCTATTAAGAGATGAATCTAAACGACAATTTAGTAGTAATTTTAGAGACTTTATGTACATTTACTAAAACAATACTAATGACAAATCATATCCATTAAGATTTAAAAATTATGGGCGACCAGGTGACGCAGCGGAATATTTCGCTAGCACACCAGCGCCGAGATTCTGAACTCCTCGGTTCAAAACTCGCCGTTGCCACCGGTCGGCTGGGCGCCATCTAGCAAACATAATTGGCAGTGCCTGCAGCAAACACGTCTCTGCTAGGGCAGGATAGCTTCAACGCTTCATCTTCAAACGCTGTGTAAGGACCCTGATTGACAGATAGAGAGGCGCCTGTGCAGAGTGCATGGATGCCGGGTTCCAGGTTGGAGGAGGCGTGAGCAGCAATATACCCACCTCGACTGCAATCAGGGATCCTCCAACAGCGGAAGACAAACTGACTACGCTAAATTGGACAAAAATGGGGAAAAATGCATAAATAAAATAGAAAAAAAAATTTGTAGTGAAAATGATCTTTTCTACATTCTCTACCCCAGAAAGAGGTAGAGAATGTACCTCTTTTTGATTAACTGATGGATTAGGTGGTTTGATAGATCTATATACCAAAAGACAATTAGTAATAATAAAAATGTGTCCAATGTTTAAATTATCCTACATGAGTTAACTAAAAGAACACTAGGAAATAGGGCTGCAACTATCGATTATTTTTGTAATCGAGTATTCTATCGATTATTCCAGCGAGTAATCGGATAAGAAATACTTTTGCTTTAATAAAGAGCAAAAATAAATACATATAAGATTAAATAAGACGTGTCTCTTAAAACAAACTGTACATTTTTATTCCTTGCATACAGGACAGTTTAAAGAGAACATTTTTGAAATGCAAAAACAAATACATCAAATAAATAAATCAAATTACTTTTAAAATGTATACAGGCAACCTAAAACTAAAATAAAGGCATAAATAATAATAAACAATAATACATAAACATTGCCTCTAATTTGCTCAACTTTCAGAAGTAAAAGTTTCAGCTATAGCTCACACAGAACATAAAGCTTTAATATTTTGTTGGGAGGCTTTGTGGCATTTGTAGGAGGTTCTGTCAGGATTGTATCTCCAAGATGAGGTAGATTTGGCGTTTGTGTGCGTGTACATGTGTGTTCGCATAAGCCTTCAAAAATGCATGTGGATGTTGTTCTGAGTTTTCGTTTTTTCCAGCTTAAAATGATTTTCAAACTTTCTGTGGTTTTCTCTGTCCAGTCTCCTCTGTTCGCCCCTCGCTATTTTCTCTCTTTCTCTATTTTGCACGCCGCGCTATCAAATCTCGGCTGTGTTTCAAATCACACTTTTATACTAAACAAACACACTAAACTAAACAGTACGCAGGAGCGTACGCCAAAAGTACCCGGTTTAAGTACTGTTAAGTACTGTTTAAGTATGAGATTTCGGATGCAGCCCTCAGCTTCTTCACGTCACCTGCCCACAGTGTGAACACGTTGTGCAAAAGTGCGAAACACCGTGAGCTGTATATAGCTGTATGGATTAAACGATGCCTCGATGCGGAAAAATTGCATCAATGATTTTTAGTAATCGAATTACTCGAGTTTCTCGAGGAATCGTTTCAGCCCTACTAGAAAATGTAAATATTTGAATGTAATTTCTTTGTCTTTAGTTATATGTGAATATCCTAAAAATTTTGTTCCGTATTTAAGCAGTGAATTTTACTCTGACAGTGTTGATGAATAACTTGACAGATTATTCTGAGATAAATCTGACACACACACATTAATCAATGAGGGCTAGAGGGTGCCAAGGGGACAAAGATCCAAACAAAGACGCTTTGTACAGAATAACAAAGCAGAATGTACTCACTTCATTATATGATGCCACATCTTTTTGAATTTCTCGTCACATTGATTTAGGACCAAACTAGACAGCTTAATGGTTGCCATGGTACATCACCTTTTTTTTCGGTGATTCTGCATATCTCATCTAATACTGCAGGCTAGATGTACAGGGCACACAATGTCTTTTGACTTCGAACTTATAAATATAAACACAAAATATGTATCGAACCCAGGACCTTCTTTCTGTGAGTTGACAGTGCTACCCACGAGACAACGTGCTGCCCAAATTAATAAATGAAATCATTTTAAATGATGTTGACAAACCAAGTAAGCAGTGAGGAGGGTTTCAATATGATGGATATATCACTGGAATTACTGTAATATAATAAACATTTTCCCCTCAGTTTCTCTGTCATCGTCTAAGCCTTTAAGTGATGTATTGCCACCTCTGA
Source organism: Trichomycterus rosablanca (assembly GCF_030014385.1). Lineage (NCBI taxonomy): Eukaryota > Metazoa > Chordata > Actinopteri > Siluriformes > Trichomycteridae > Trichomycterus > Trichomycterus rosablanca. The sequence goes on from NC_085993.1 coordinate 37,213,427, forward strand.
AAAACATTGGCTTTTATTTGAAATATTGACAAAATTACCCTATATTATGAGCAAACCCCTGATGTCATTATCATTTTTTTATCTACTTGTGTCACAATTATTGCCACCCCTTTCCTTTAGTACATATGTGTCAAACTCAAGGCCTGCGGGCCAAATTCAGCCCGCCACGTCATTTTATGTGGCCCGCGAGAGCTTAAAAGATGTATGATTGTCTTAAAATACACCGTAGAATCGTACATAAACTGCATCTCCCACAATGCATGCCAATTTTGTGACCTGCAAAGTGCTGCACATTTCCCTTATTGTGTAAAAAAAACATGAAATGAATTTTTTTAACAAATCCCACATTATACAAATAAATGAATAACACAAATAAAGAAAGTATCCTCACAAAAATACATTTGGCTGGAAAATCCTGTACAACCCTGTGTAGTGATGTCAACCACGCAAGGTGAATAGCACCAGTGCCCTCTGCTGTTTAAAGTGAATACGATTCATTTTACATGAATTACCGATTCGAATAGTGGCACATGTGCACAGATTTTTAACTGCCTTGTGGTGCATCGTTACATCCCTAGCGTTTAACAGAGGCGGCTTTTCCAACAAGTGATGTTGAGAAATATTTACAAATAATCCTAAAACCTACAAGAAGAGAAACTTGAAGCAGAAGGAAGGGGATTTAATAAAAGATGGGAAAGTGAATACAAGTTTCAGCTTTAAGAAGAAGAACCGGTACGTCTCTTGTATTACGAGGCTGTGTCTGTGGTAAAGGAGTACAATATAAATGTAGATATACGTTATAAATATACAGTATAAATTTGGCATTTTGACACCAAACACAGAATTTAGCCTCCAAGAAAAACAACAAATTGTCCAAGAATTAAAAGGCAGACTGCAATCACAGCAGGATATGTTACAATCGACCCTTTGAGGGCCACCATAATGCAGATGTGGCCCTAGGTGAAAATGAGTTTGACACCCCTGCTTTAGTACCTTGTTTAGCCTAACTTTGCTAAGATAACAGCTCTGAGTCTTCTCCTATAATGGTAAAAAGAACACATGGCAAGAATTTAGAGACCATTCTTTAATATAATATGTTCAGAGATACTTCACTGGATTTAGCTGACTTATCCTTCAATGTCAATGTCATTTTTAGCTTTGTTTGATGCAGTTATGTTAACACATCCATCTTCTCTCGAGAGAAATTTGCATCTAGAATTTCTCAGTATATTGATTGTCGATTAATCGTTGTTAATCGAGTGCATTGTTCAAAGTGGTTTTTTTTAAAGTGTGTTTGTCTGTATAGGTGTCTGTTGTTCCTGCTGCTTTCAGGTCATCCTACATCCGTTTTAGTTTCCTACTTACTACTATTTATTTAGCACATTGTGGTATATAATTTGGCAACCTCTCTGAAGAGTATTTGTAGTCCCTTTTCACTTTTAAATAATTTAACCCATTGTACTGATACAGATGTTTAGGTTTTGCTATAACTTGCAAGCTTATTCCATTCAAGTGCTGTTTAACAATTTTGTTCCTGAGTAACTAATGATGCTCCTTGTCCTTTAACAGTCTTGCATTTTTATTTTTCAGCATTAATATTTGGATTTTTTTGTTTCATTTTTCCCAACTTTCCGCCCAATCCAGTCATATCCAATTACCTGATTGCATTACGCTTCCTCTCTACTGTCGCTGATCTCCACTTCTGATTGAAAACAGCGAGACTGTCACACGCCCCCTCTGACACGCGTGCAGTAACCGGCTGCATCTTTTTACCTGCACAAGGCGCGTTCATATGCGGATCAGCTTTGTGTACGGAGAGCCACACCCTGTCCACATTATCCCTCGACTTACTTATGAGGTCCCTATCCGGCTTCCCGCCCTGCATGAACAACAAGCCAATTGTTGTTCATGTAGCCGTCCAGCCCAGCCAGATGGCAGAGCTGAGTTTCGAACCAACGTGTTTTACCGCTGCGCCACCTGAGCGGCCTTAATATTTACATTTGGATATATGCATTCTTATCAAATAATTTGGTGTATTCCGTTTAGTTAGTTGAAATTTCCAGGTTTGAGATTTCTTGATTTTACATAAATTATATGCTATAAAAAGCAATCAAGTTTAGCACTGTGTGCACTGTGCAATAATGTGACCATGTCATTAGGTTGGCATACCAAATTAAATTGTGAACAAGCTTCCTGGTGGGTTGAAACACTTTTGAAAGACATTAGTTAGGCAGCTATGTTTGAATTAGAACACCTCTCTGGAAGAAATAAAGTACATAACCACTTGCTGCTAATAGTCCACACTTACATGATTACACTACACATACACCAATCAACCATAACATTGTGACCACCTCCTTGTTTCTACACTCACAGTTCATTTTATCAGCTCCACCTACCATATAGAAGCACTTTGTAGTTCAACAATTACTGACTGTAGTCCATCTGTTTCTATGCATGCTTTGTTATCCCCCTTTCATGCTGTTATTCAGTGGTTAGGACTCTCTCAGAACCACTACTGAGCAGGTATTATTTACCTTGTGGATCATTCTCAGCACTGCAGTGACACTGACGTGGTGGTGGTGTGCTGCTGGAGTTTTTAAACACCTCACTGTCACTGCTGGACTGAGAATAGTCCACCAACCAAAAATATCCAGCCAACAGTGCCCTGTGGGCAGCGTCATGTGACAACAGATGAAGGTCTAGAAGATGACCAACTCAAACAGCAGCAATAGATGAGCGATCATCTCTGACTTTACATCTACAAGGTGGACCAACTAGGTAGGAGTGTCTAATAGAGTGGACAGTGAGTGGACATGGTATTTAAAAACTCCAGCAGGCCGCTCAGGTGGGATCTTGAATACATCGTATTGAATCTCTGCTCTGCCTTGCCGGCTGAAGGCTGAGCGGCCAGATGAACAACGATTGGCCGGTTGTTCAGGTGGGCGGGACTAAGCCGGATATGGGTCTCTCTCTGTCAGAATGGTGCAATTACGACCTTTGCTGGCTGATTAGAGGTGCCTACACAGAGATGGGGAAGGAGTGCTCTTAGGATGTGTCTCTCTGTACACAATGCTAGGTGGCACCACACTCATCAATGTGTGGGCGATAAGACGCATACGGCTTGCTGCCCACGTGTCGGAGGGCGCGTGGGTTAGCTTTGATCTCCTCGGTCAGAGCAGGGATTGGCACAGGCAGCGAGGAAGCATGATGCATTTGGGCAATTGGACGCGCTAAAGGGGGAGAAAAAGGGGAGAAAAAGCATTAAAAAAAAGTGTGTCTCATCCACTCATACCAGCACAACACACACTAACACACCACCACCATGTCATCGTCACTGCAGCGCTGAGAATGATCCACCACCCAAATAACACCTGCTCTGTGGTGGTCCTGAGAGAGTCCTGACCATTGAAGAACAGCATGAAAGGGGGCTAACAAAGCATGCAGAGTTACAGATGGACTACAGTCAGTAATTGTAGAACTACAAAGTGCTTCTATATGGTAAGTGGAGCTGATAAAATGGACAGTGAGTGTAGAAACAAGGAGGTGGTTTTAACGTTATGGTTGATCAGTGTACTGAAACCTTTTTCTTCTAACGTCCTGACACAAAAGCTTAGTAATTCTAGCCTCATGGGTTTTCTGTATATACAAAATCTGTCTTGTTCACACTGTCATCAGTGTCATTCACTTTCAGAGAGCGGATGAGATTGTGATAAATGAATCGCTGTCAAGTTTGTATACGAGGTAGTTTGATCACCCACATTGGCAAGTGCTGCTTTTAGATCACGTCCAATCAAAGGAATAATTTAATGAAAAAATCTAATTTGCCAAATTCCCCCCCTTGGCCTGAATTAATTTGAACAGCCGTGGCATTTTTGATGTTGCAGTTTTGCTTCTGGGTGGCACGGTGGCTCAGCTGGTGGAGTGTTTTCTTTGACTGGTTGCATAACAGCCCATAAATATAAAGCTGGGTGCACCCTATGATGCAAACACTTCCTACGGATTATGTTTCCATATTCCAGAATAATAATAAAGCCCCAAAGCATGCTGCTAAAATTATTCAAGATGATGACGTTTGATAAACACCATGAATAAGTCAGGCACCGTCTGTGTCCTTTCAAATTACCAGATGTAAACATCATTTAATCTTAATCTTAATAGAAAGTTCTTCACATTTAATTAAAAAAAAAACTTAAAAATACAGGGTGGATCACACCTCACCACTATGGCACCAGGTGTAGCTCCACAACTGCAAGAATTGGAAATGAACCCACTATACAGGATGCTTAACCAAAAATTACCAAAAAAGTAGAACAAAAATGCCACAATGTAATAAATGTAAAGAAAAACAATTAAAAAAAAAAAAGCAGTGGACAAAATAAGGGAAACAAAGTATCACATGAGAGACACAAAAACAAAAAAAAGAGAGATTGACAAGCATACTATATAGTATATACTGACTCAAAACAGCTTACATTTGTGATTATACTCGTGCTAGCACACCAGCGCCAAGATTCTGAACTCCTCAATTAAAATCTCGGCTCTAGAGGGTAAGAAAGTCGGATCATAGGTCCTCATAACTGGTGCGACTGCGGCCCCTGCTGGCTGACTGATGGCGCCTGCACAGGGCTGAGGAATAATGCTGATGGGGGTGTGGCCCTCAATGCACAGTGCCCATCAAGTGTATGAACTCGACTCGTGCAGGTAAAAAATGCAGTCTGTACTGACTGTGCGTACCGGAGGGGGCGCAAGTCAGTTGAGAGGCGTCCTCAGTCAGCGGTGAAGGGTTGAATCAGTATAGAGGACGCATTCAGGGTAATTGGACACAACTAGACTGGGGGATAAAAATTGGGGGGAAAAAAGAGGGGAAAAAATATAAATAAATAAAAAAATCTCGGCTCTGCTACCGGTCGGCTGGGCGCCACCTAGCGGGCACAATTGGCAGTGCCTGCAGCAGACACAAATTGGCCACTGGCCATCTTCAAACGCTGTAATCAGGACCCTGGTTAGCAGAACTGTATGCCTACGGGCGTAAAGAAGGGGTCCGCTAGGACTGCGCATGTATCGGAGCGCACGTGAGCAGAAATATACCCTCCTCGAACGCAATCAGGGAGCCATAGCAGCGGAAGACAGATTGACTACACTAAATCGGGAGGAAAATGTATAAATAAATAGAAAAAAACAAATGCATGTTGTAAGCAAGTTGATGCATGCACACTGGGGGTGTTGGAATGATGTGTCAGCTGTTGGAAATAAATTTAAACTGCATTTTTTTTTTTTATTATCTATTTTTTACCACTTTTTCCCCCCAATTTTTATCCCTATTTTAGTCATGTCCAATTACCCTGATTGTGTCCGCTATACTGATTCGACCCTTATGCCGCTGACTGAGGATGCCACTCAACTGACTTGCGCCCCTCCGGCACGCAAGTACAGCCTGCATTTTTCACCTGCACGAGTCGAGTTCATACACCGAGAGACACTGCTCACGGAGGGTCACACCCCCCTCAATGTTCTTCCTCAGCCCTGTGCAGGCGCCGTCAGTCAACCAGCAGGGGCCGCAGTTGTACCAGTTATGAGGACCTATGCTCCGACTCTACCCCTAAGCCCCTGAACAACAGCCAAACGTTGTTCATACTGCCACCCAACCCAGTCGGAAAGGCAGAGCTGGGTTTCGATACGATGTATCTAGAAACCCAACTCTGGTGCGCTAGCGTACTTTACCGCTGCGCCACCTGAGCGCCACCTTTCACCTAAAATGAAAAAATATGTCATGCAAGATCATCTCTTCTATTAAAATATTAGCTCTTTTTGTTTCTGGCCTAGTAAATATCAATTTGTATGTTAGACTACTCATTTTTATAGATGTTTGTAAATTTAGTGAATATCTGTATTAGCACAAGCTAATTTTATAACTTGTCAGGGAAGCATCGAGGTTTTAACATTGCTTATAAACTGGGCTGTCCTTTGCAGTGCTTATGTAAGGCTTGGAAGATACAAAGGGTCACAGTCAACCACAACAACAGAAACAATTTAATGAACGTTTTACATTTACGGCATTTAGCAGACGCCTTAATGTAAAGCGACTTACATTACAGTTACAGTATACAGTCTGAGCCATTAAGGGTTAAGGGCCTTGCTCAAGCGCCCAACAGCAGCAACCTGGCAGTGGTGGGGCTTAAACCAGCAACCTTCTAATTACTAGTCCAGTACCTTAACCACTAGGCTACAGCTTACCACTTGCTCTTAAGAAATTGCAATTTATGTGATGAGCTAGAGCTTTAGACAGTTTAACAGCAATACTAGATCCAATGTGAGTGCAGATTTTGCTGAACCCAGTATGCAGGATGCTTAACCAAAGTAGAACAAAAATGTAAAGGTAAAATAAAAGCAGTCAGACTACATACTGATGCAAAACAACGTACATTTGTGATTTTACTCATTATTGAATTCATATAAACTAAAAAAAACACAAAAGCAGAGTTGACGCATGTACACGGAGTCAGGGTGCAACACTGTTGAATTGACATGTCAGATGTTGGAAATTAATTTACATTGCATGCATTAATTCTGTAAAACAAAACAAAAAACTAAACCATGCAAAATCATCTCATCTTTTAAAATATATTTTGGTTGGAAATGATGAGGGTGGGAGGAGTAGTAATTGGTCGTGCCTGAGAGACTTAGAGAGCTTATAGTCTGGATTTAGCACCATCTGATTTCCACCTTTTTGGAAGCTCAAAGAAGCTTTAAGGGGAAGAAGATTTCCATGTGATGGTAATGTAAAGTGATGCTCAACCATAAACATATTTTGCTGATGGCATTATAAAGTTGGTACGACGCTGTAAAAAATTAAAAGATGACTGCAGAAAAGTGATGTAATTTGTTTTTAAAATTCTTAATGAATAGAGTTTAAAAAAGTGAGGATACTTATTAAAGTATTTACATTTTTAGCATTTAGTAGACGCCTTTATCTAAAGCGACTTACATTACAGTTACAGTATACAGTCTGAGCAATTAAGGTTAAGGGCCTTGCTCAAGGGCCCAACAGATGCAACCTGGCAGTGGTGGGGCTTAAACCAGCACCTTTCTGATTACTAGTTCAGTACCTTAACCACTAGGCTCCAGCTTACAACTTGCTCTTAAGAAAGTACAATTTATGTGATGAGCTAGAGCTTTAGACAGTGTAATAGCAATACTAAATCCAATGTGAGCACAGATAGTGCTGGCCAGTTGTACAGATTTGCATTGCACCTTGCCTTGCATGCAGTTCAGTGTGTTAAATTACTTCTGATGCAGTAGATAGAACATCAAGTAATCTAAAAGAGCTCCTTGTGCTTAGATACTCTACTCCAGTATCATTTGCTGCTATGAGTCTGAGAGAAATAGCCCTGATAAATCTGAGTGCGTATGGGAAGAAACTCAGTAACACATAAGCTTCCAGTTTATTACAGGGAGGGTTGAGTTTATAGAGAGGAGATAACGTGCACTTCGGGTTAGTTATTTGGACCCAAGAATATTATTTACAAGCAGAACCAGGTTAATGATTAGGGGTGTTGAGATTGTTTAACACTCAGAGGGAGAACAGAACCTGTTGTTACCAAAAGTTTATGGACACCTTGATATTTTACCTAACACTGAAATTGTAGTTTTAAGCATGTATTCAATTGACCTATATGTAAAAAATAAAAAGAACTTGCTACAGCTAGTGGCACAAAACCCTTAAAAATCTAGCTAAACACAAAGAAATCAGGGTGGATCTGACCATGTGTTCACAGTGAGACAATTTGAAATTTGATGTTCAAGTTAACGGTTAGGGGTGTTGGGGCTGGTCAACACTCAGAGGGGGAACAGAACCTGTTGAGACACCACTGTTGTAACATAGAGGTCAGAGGAGAAGTACAAGTTACCAAAGGTTTATGGACACCTTTATATTTTACCTAACAATGACATTGCAGTTTTAAGCATGTACTCAATTTATATATATATATATATATATATATATATATATATATATATATATATATATATATATATATGGGGGTGGGCGATATGGCCTTTAAATAATTTAGTGTTCTTGAAAGCTGAAACTGGTCATTCCTTCACTTATCTGTCAATTATACAGCAACCAATGAAGAGAGAGATTCCGCTTAAAAGTTAAATTCGGAAGCTCTGATCGGTTTATACATCTGAATCTCCTGAATCAGAGTTGTTTTGCCCACAGAGTGAATCTTTACCATAGATAAGAGCACAGTTTTCTGATTCGATGCCAATGAATAATTTGTCTGAAAAGAGTCGTTGCTGACTCATTGACTCAGTGATTCAGTTTCCATGATCATACGCAAAGGAATGCGTTCTGCTTAGCGCTTTTGTGTTTTAAACGTTCTCAGATGGTAACCTGTGTATTCTATGTTCGTTCACTGACACAGTTTTTGGCCTCACATCATTCTCGGACTCACGCAGTGACCGACACTCCTCGTACTCATGCGGGTGCTTTTGCTTTAGGTGCTGAAATAAATGTGATGTTGCCACTGTTTGTCGTCAGTATTTTTGCACGTTTTGCAAATTACTGTCGTTTGTTTGGAGTCTGACCTTCTGTATTTGAAAATCTTCCACACTAGTGATGTAGCTCCCCAGGACTAGTTCGTCCTCAGTGCTAACTCCGGTACTACTCTCTGCATTGGTCGCCATTATTTCACTGTTACGTGCTTGAGAGCGAGTGACGCGCGTTTGCTAACAATATCACAATATGGCAAAAATCATATCGAATTGACAACTATACCGGTATTATCGTGAACAATGTTATATCGCCCACCCCTAATATATATATATATATATATATATATATATATATATATCAAACTGTTCGTACTGTGCTTCATACTGTGCTTTCCAGGCTCCATTCAGTACATCCTATACTGTACGTGTAATCTATCTCTTTTATGGGCTTATCATCGCATCACAGTGTTTTGACAAACGATGCAGTCTTGCATTTACGGAAAAAAAATCACACTGAGTTCCTGTCTCATTATAAAAGTCCCTTCCTTTTCTTACAAACGCCGTTAATGACTGCCTGGACGAGTAGCTGTTATAATTATTCCCACGGCTGCAAGCGCTGCTTCTGCTAATTAAGCTAAATTAACAGCAAAACTACAGCTGGCGTTCGTATTTCACACGTCACTGTGCCCCCTAATGCAACACAACCTGCTGCATGAAAAACCAAGCGTCCTAAAGGGTAAACAGGAGATTGTTTAGTTTACAAATAAAAGAAACTACACAGTAGCATAGTTTCAGAGTTTAAGCCTAGGTTATTTATACAGTAATGTAATGGAGATTTCCAATGTTTTTACTGTTTATATTTACAAATTACATATAAACACATATAGATTTGATGCCTGCAACACACCCATAAAGTTGGGACAAATGCAAACAATATATAGAATATATAAGTTACAGTGTTCTGCAATAAACAGGTGAATTGGTAACAGGTGAGGGAATCATGACTGTGTATGTAATGAGGATTTAACAAAGTCTGTACAGGCAATGAGTCATGGCTCACCACTGTGTTCCAAACTTCAGAAGAGAATTGCCAATCAATTCAAAAAGAACATTTTTCCTATTTAGATCCAAACTAAAAGGACATGAATGATTTTTTTAGCTGCTCCCATTAGGAGTCACCACAGCAGATCATGGTTTTTACACTGGTTGCTCTTCCTGGCACAACCTTCCTATTTATCCAGGCATGGGACAGGCACTTAGGGTGCACTGTGCACTGATTTGAGTTCCCCCAATAGCTAAGTTCATGTAACACCATGTAACACCATCTGTATTTGGGAGCCCAGCCAAGGATTCAAACACCCAAAACTCAGGCACCTTAGATACCAGCAGCATGGCTCTTACAATTATTCCACGCAAGCTCACTTTTGCATTCAACTGTATGTTTTCAGTAAATACAAACAAAGCAGATGTCATATTTTGCAAAGTAACTAATCAATGATCTCCTGGTTTGCTTGTACATAGTCTTAAAGATCATTTATTAAGTGTTATGAGTTGTAGTACTTTTGATTTTGTCAGCCAGCAGCTTCATCTTAAAAGCAAAGTAATAAGCAATGAGTTAACACACAGTGGTGTTGATTAAATGAACAATACAAAGCTTCATGCTTCACTTATATTTTTGTAAATATTCTCTGCATGTGATTTCTAATTGCAAGTGGTGCAATTAGAAGTGATGACGCTTCCTCCTTGCAAGCACAGAATTAATCTTGATTATGAACCTGAGTTCCTAGAAGTTGCTTTTGATGGTTCCCAAGAATCTTGTTCCTCGATTGTTGACAGCATAAGTATAATATTCCTAATTTATTAATTTTATTAATGATAAGGTTTCATGTGGACAAAATTGCCCATTTCATTTATAGTTGCTATTTTGCCCACACGGGAAAAGTAAAGGAAATAAAGCAACAGCAATTTTATAATGAAATGTTATAACCTCCACCCAATAATAAGAGGTAGAAAAAAACATTTACATTTAGACTACAAAGCCAAACATTTATGAAAATCATAAGTGTTTGACACATTCATTGCTAACAGTTGTATAAATTACCAATATAAACTAAAGCATGTTTGTGGCAGTAAATCTAGAAACCTCTAATGTCTGGTCCAGATGCTGGGATAATCGAGTAGCAATGGTAACAGGGGTAAAAACAGGGATTTGCATATAGCCGGAGGCCCTCCTCAGCTAGTGTGGGCGTTGTGTGGCAGTTGTGCCCAGGGGTGCTGAAACTTTTGTGCACGACCATATGTTTTAAAGTGTGTCAATTAGTAATTAATAAACTATTGGCTCAGTCTTGCTAGCTGTGTGTGTGATAGAGTGCAGAATAAGGTCCAGCCTACTGTGTGTGTGTGTGTGTGTGTGTGTGTGTGTGTGTGTGTGTGTGAGTGTACAGAGGTATGATTTAGGTCAGGGTCTGGTGGCAGGGTTAGGAATCACATCGATCGAAGCCACCATAACAGAAATCTGATTAAGTGTTTCAAAATTTATAAAGGGGCAGATAAGCTTTGCAAGTGCAGCCAGGAGTCCTGCTTTCAGCTGTCATACCTACAACATGAAAGTCAACAGCTTTGGGAGCTGTCTTTAGTAGTCACTCATTTATTTATGAATTATTTCATTTTTACTTTGGTATGGTGCCACCATATATAAATATATATATATATATATATATATATATATATATATATATATATATATACAGGGGTTGGACAATGAAACTGAAACACCTGGTTTTAGACCACAATAATTTATTAGTATGGTGTAGGGCCTCCTTTTGCGGCCAATACAGCATTAATTCGTCTTGGAAATGACATATACAAGTCCTGCACAGTGGTCAGAGGGATTTTAAGCCATTCTTCTTGCAGGATAGTGGCCAGGTCACTACGTGATGCTGGTGGAGGAAAACGTTTCCTGACTCGTTTCTCCAAAACACCCCAAAGTGGCTCAATAATATTTAGATCTGGTGACTGTGCAGGCCATGGGAGATGTTCAACTTCACTTTCATGTTCATCAAACCACTCTTTCACCAGTCTTGCTGTGTGTATTGGTGCATTGTCATCCTGATACACGGCACCGCCTTCAGGATACAATGTTTGAACCATTGGATGCACATGGTCCTGCAGAATGGTTCGGTAGTCCTTGGCAGTGACGCGCCCATCTAGCACAAGTATTGGGCCAAGGGAATGCCATGATATGGCAGCCCAAACCATCACTGATCCACCCCCATGCTTCACTCTGGGCATGCAACAGTCTGGGTGGTACGCTTCTTTGGGGCTTCTCCACACCGTAACTCTCCCGGATGTGGGGAAAACAGTAAAGGTGGACTCATCAGAGAACAATACATGTTTCACATTGTCCACAGCCCAAGATTTGCGCTCCTTGCACCATTGAAACCGACGTTTGGCATTGGCACGAGTGACCAAAGGTTTGGCTATAGCAGCCCGGCCGTGTATATTGACCCTGTGGAGCTCCCGACGGACAGTTCTGGTGGAAACAGGAGAGTTGAGGTGCACATTTAATTCTGCCGTGATTTGGGCAGCCGTGGTTTTATGTTTTTTGGATACAATCCGGGTTAGCACCCGAACATCCCTTTCAGACAGCTTCCTCTTGCGTCCACAGTTAATCCTGTTGGATGTGGTTTGTCCTTCTTGGTGGTATGCTGACATTACCCTGGATACCGTGGCTCTTGATACATCACAAAGACTTGCTGTCTTGGTCACAGATGCGCCAGCAAGACGTGCACCAACAATTTGTCCTCTTTTGAACTCTGGTATGTCACCCATAATGTTGTGTGCATTGCAATATTTTGAGCAAAACTGTGCTCTTACCCTGCTAATTGAACCTTCACACTCTGCTCTTACTGGTGCAATGTGCAATTAATGAAGATTGGCCGCAATAGATGAGCGATCGCCTCTGACTTTACATCTACAAGGTGGACCAACTAGGTAGGAGTGTCTAATAGAGTGGACAGTGAGTGGACATGGTATTTAAAAACTCCAGCAATGCTGCTGTGTCTGATCCACTCATACCAGCACAACACACACTAACACACCACCACCATGCCATTGTCACTGTTTTTAATGTTATGGCTGATCGGTGTATATCCACAGTCGAGTCCCATTATTATGACCACTTTCTACTTTAAACACCAAAGTCATGTTTCGTGAGCAGACTTGGTGGGTATATAAGGTGTGTGATAGTCTGCACATATCATATGTCATGGGTAAAAGTACCATGGGTAAAATAGTCTTCTCTGGGGCGATTGGAATCTCCTAGCAATACAATGCGACATGTCACACGGCTACAAAGAAAGAGCACAACCAAGACTTCTATGTACTCCCTGGCCCCTAATTCCCCATACTTGAACTCAATTGAGCATCTGTGGGAGCACCTCGACAGTCGTGTTTGCTTTATATATTTTCCCCCACGCACCCTCCAGCAGCTGTGGGATGCACTGCAGTCAGCATGGCTCCAGGTATCTGTGACAACCTACCAGGACCTTATTAAGTCACTCCCAGCCCATCCAGCTGCTGTCCGTGCTGCACTGGATATTAGCTGGTGGTCATAATAATGTGACTCGACTGTGTATGCCAGCTTTCGAGAAAATTGTGGACAGGGTACATTTACTATCACATTCATTCACTCATTCACACCAGTGGCAATTTTAAGTAGCCGGTTTACAGTCTTTATGTTTTAAAAGGTGCAAGGAAATCAGAGTACCTGAAGATCTACACAGACATGGAATGAACATGTTAAACATCACACAGATAGTAACCAGAAAAAAGATTAGATAATAGTCCCCAGGAACCATGTGGTTGTGATAGCACCAAGTGTGCCACCATGTCTGAGTAAAAATGAACAAACAATATAGTGAAATGGTAACAAAAATAGTCTCTGGTCACTGTCTATGGGGAGTTTTGCTGTACCTCCTTTCCCTGCATGGGTTTCCTCTAGGTGCTTCGATTTTCTCCCACCTTTTAAAACCTGCAGATGTGAGTGACTAAAAAGGTGAATAGGTGAGTATGTGTCACCCTGCAATGGATTGGCACCCTGTCCAGGAACCAAATCAATATGGTATTATTGTTGAAGTCAATGAACAAACAAAACACCTGAGCCTTAACAAATATATTTTATTACGATATTATTAATAATAATATCGTAATAAAATAATAATCCTTCTTTTTGAAGGAGCTAGTGTGGCATAATGGTAAAAGCCATGCAGCTGGTAAAAGCAGTGCCTGAGATCCAGGGCATTAACTAAACCTAATTATTGAGGGAAGATATATCAGTGACCCCTAGTGCCGGTCCCAAGCCCAGATAAATAGGAGGGTTGTGTCAGGAGGGGCAGCCGGCGTAGAAACTGTGCCAATTCAAATATGTGGGCAAATGATCCGCTGGGTGACTCCTAACAGGAGAAACCGAGAGGAATCATATTATGTTCATGTGCATAGTTGGATAAAATGTGAAATGTTAAAAACACTAATGTGGACATTATTAAATACACTTCCCACTAGAAAAGTCAGAATTCTGTTGTGGAAAAATAGTAAGGAAGCATTTATGCACCTGCTCACAGCATTTATCTCGGGCGGCACTGTGGCTAAGTGGGTAGCACTGTCGCCTCACAGCAAGAAGGTTCTGGGTTCGATCCCCAGGTGGGGCGGTCCGGGTCCTTTCTCTGTAAAGTTTGCATGTTCTTCCCGTGTCCGCGTGGGTTTACTCCGGGTGCTCCGGTTTCCTCCCACAGTCCAAAGACATGCAAGTGAGGTGAATTGGAGATACAAAATTGTCCATGACTGTGTTCGATATAACCTTGAGAACTGGTGAACCTTGTGTAATGAGTAACTACCATTTCTGAATGTGAATGTAACTAATAGGGATGCATCAATATAATTTTTTCCCAACCAAGTACGAGTACAAGTACATGTATTTTTGTACTTGCCGATACCAATACCTATTTAGAATTTAATGATACCACGTCCAAAAATGCACGTCAACAAGTAGCGAGTGATCAAAGTGTTTGTGCGCTGACGTGATGAAATCAAGGAGGGAAAATAAATGAATCTGAGTGGATTTGGCAACACGAATAGCATGGATTGTTCTGTAGTGAGTTGGAGGTTAATAAATATTTTTGCAATGTTGGTGTTTTGTTGTTATGTTTTGTAGAGAACGATCAGGTCAGAAATACTGTAAAACGTGTGTGTGCCGGTGTATTCTGATATAAACTATATTATCCCCCTGTCCCACCGGTTTACACTCCTCTCCTGCGTTTCCCCTCACACCGTATCCTGCGTTCTCACTGGCTGTTCGACATGTCACTCATTCCCAGTCGCACATCTGAGATCAGATATCTGACGTGCTAGAAAACTCGAGCGCTCGGTGAGCCGGTCGGATCGAGTTGTTGGATAGTTCACACTTAGCTATCGAGAGCCGAGTTTTGATCGCCGAGCGAACGCTGAGTTGCTCCCGAGCCGGCAAATCTAGCGTCTACCAGTCGCCGAGCGAAAATCAGGGCAAATATCGTGTAGTGGGAACTAGGCATAACGCAGCAACGTGCACTAGGCACACGGTATCGGATGTTTAGTATCGGAGCCTCGTTTGCGAGTACGAGTACAAGTGAATGAGCGCGGTATCGGGCAAATACTCGATACCAGTATCGGTACTCATGCATCTCTAGTAACTAAAGTGTAAAACATTTAATAAGCAAACAGCATTTATCTCAATAGAATTGAGCATAACTGGGATGAATTGGAATATCAACTGCAAGACGGGCCTACTCTTCCGAAAGAGTACTCGTCTGCTGGGCACAAATTTACATAGTCATAGTCCAACATACTGCTGAATGAGTAGAAACTGTAACAGCTGCAATGTGCAGGAGCACTCAATGGTTTCAGAGGACGATGTCCAACATGTTAGGCTCTGTGGCATCAGGGGAATGTACCATCTCTCCCTGATGCCACAGGCCTTACAGAGCAGAAACGAGCTGTGCCTTTAAGTACCTGGCCAGCTCGTTAGGGCGAAGTGGCTACACCTGTGCCTTCCCTTATTTAAGGGATAGGTGCAGAGCTGTAGCCGTCGCACCTCCTGCTCATGTTGGCCGATTCTTTTTTCTTTCTTTGAGTTTGTTTGACACTGCGGTGTCCTTTTATGTTTATTGTTTTTTTTTTATCTTCAGGTTGTGCCGCCGCACTGTGCCGCCGCCGCCGTGCCGCTGCCGCCGGGCCACCGCTAGTGGGCGCCACCACGCCGCCGCCGCCGCCAAGCTGCCGCCATAGTGCCGCAGCTGTCGTGCCGCCGCCGCCGCCTGGTTGCCGCTCTCAGGTCGCCGTCGGGCCGCTGCCGCCGAGCCGTCGAGCCGCCGTGCCGCCGCCACCTAGAGACCCCATGACTGCGCCCAGAGGAACCTGACCCCCTCCCAGCTACCGCTGGTGACAGCGTCACGTTCCGCCCTCTGGAGCGCAGGAGCAAATGGCCACTTCCCAGCCACCCTGGCTGGTGACAGCGCCTTTGCTTTTAACTTTTGAAATCCGCAAGTAAATCACACCCGGTGGATGGCATGGCGCTGACCAGCATTAACTGCTGGTGAGCGCCGTGCCATTTATCTACCGGCGGTGTTATCCCCCCTTCTTCGGCCAACAGCGCGAGGTTTCCCACCTCGCGAACCCGGTCGCTTCGCCTCTTTAGTGCTGGGAGCGGTTTTGCTTTCAGCGTTGCTGTGGCAGCGTGCTTAAGCTCCCAGCCTGGAGGTGAGCGACCAGGGTTCGTGCCTCGCGCTTTCCCTTTTTCCCCTTTATGTTTTTTCCCTTGTTTCTTTCAGTCTGGCGTCACCGGCTGCCTTCGGGATTCCCCGAAGTGTTTTTTGTTACTGTTATTCCTTTTATTTTATGTATATTATGTTTATGATTTTGTAAATAAAACCTTTTTTAGTTAAACCTCCGCATCCTTGGGTCCTTCCTCCCACATCATAACACAACAAGCTTAAAGTGAGGTGTTTATATATTTTTGGACATATACTGTAGCCAGGGCCCAGAGGGAGGCGATGTATACAGAAAATAACAGAGATTTAGGTCTGAAATAAAACCAGTCAGGGTGTAAGACAGTCATCAATAGCGAAAGAACCTAAACGATACCTTCACTGCTATAAATACGGTTATTACATAATGTGGGAATGTAGTGCCACCTTTCTTAAATCATCAATATTACACACTTTTTGAGTTATGATACATAAATGATAGTCAGATGGAGAAAAAATCATGTTTTTTTCCTTCTTATTGATGCTTTTTTTCTCCCTCCTGTGAAGTAAAGCTCTTCAATTAAAAGCTGTTGAACTCCTTTCATCAGTGTCAGATTTTACAAACAGTGTTTTTCAAAAGATGTGATTGCTGTGATTTACTTTCTCATTAGCTCAAATGAACAGATATGCATTTAAAAATAATCAATGAAAACGCACTCTCCTTTTCTACATCAGAGCCTCGGTGTATAAAACCGGCGCTGCTGGAGGTCTATGACTCAGCTTTGCTTGTTTAAGCCTGCATTCTTTGGAGGTCCTGGATTCTTCCAAGGTTTTTGACTTAAAGTATAAATAGCATCGTGTCATGCCAAGACATCACATAAGAATCAATACAGCAGCAGAAGGATTACATTAGAGTGCCCTCTCTTGGTCAAAGCACTTAGCAAAGGTCTGGGAATAGGTTGCTAAGGGGGAGAAATGCA
This sequence comes from Trichomycterus rosablanca, assembly GCF_030014385.1. Classification (NCBI taxonomy): domain Eukaryota; kingdom Metazoa; phylum Chordata; class Actinopteri; order Siluriformes; family Trichomycteridae; genus Trichomycterus; species Trichomycterus rosablanca. The sequence continues at coordinate 37,230,684 of NC_085993.1, forward strand.
TAGTTGTGGCTTTCCAGAGGTTAGTGTTGCAAAACCAAAATATACAGATTGCAGTGCAGACATGCAGTGAATCACTAACCAGGCTGCTAAACTGTCCACAGCAGTTGTACCTAAACCTCAACTGAGTTCAATACTGGTTCTGGATTTTTGTTAAATGATTGTTAAATAATCCATTAATAATTTGACTGACAAACAGACAACTCTGTACTTACATTGTACAGAAAAAAATATAAAAGTACCTGTCCTTATTGTTGACTTCAGGTGTTTTAGTCACAACAATTGCTAGTGTATAAAATCAACTAATAAACTATATGCATCTGACTCTAGACCAATGGTTTGGGAAAGGCCCTTTCTTGTTCTAGCATGACTGTGCTTCTAAGGACACAAAATGAGGTCAATAAAGACATGGCTTTCAAATATGGTGAGGAACCTATGCGGCCTAGAGTCCTTATTTCAGTCCCAATGAAAAGCTTTGGGATGAATTGGAATTTCAGTCGCAATAAAAAGCTTTGGGATGAATTGGAATGCCAACATTAGCATCTGACTCTAAATTAATCTTAAAGGCTTTCAGCTTTTTGTGTAAATGTAATATACTGTATATTTAATATTTATTTAATACGATTATTTAGATTAAATATAAGAGTAAGTTGAAATAAATTCCTAACCAGTGCATTCACACTTGGAACATAAATCACAAGCTGCTGGAACAGGGGTACGTTTGTTCCCATTCAAGCTAAATTTTTACTGAGGTTATATGTCGCCCCATAACAAAAAATCCTGGGCCAAAATCGACACCTTATATCTCAACTTAAGTTTGTTGCTTATTCCATGGAAAAGAAAAAAACAGCCTAAGCTTTTTAATTTCATTAAACCATTCATGTTCTCGTAAAGCTCACTTGACTGTAGACAGTTTCACCTATTTCACAGCATCTTTTAATTCACAGTAGACCTGTTTTTGATAATTCTTGATTGTATCTGTATTTCCAAACTATATTCCAGCATTTGGTGACTGACTGAATCTGACTTTGGTAAGAGACCACTGTTTTATGTACTTTATAAAGGGTGCAAACAAACTAGCCATATTATGTGCAGACTAGAAAATAATGCTAAGTTGCTGTAGGTTTATTATTAACTTAATTAGTAAAATTGTACCATAACACTATATATAACTTTTAAAGAACTAAGATTCTGAAAAAAAGACTTTCTGGAATAGAAAGCATGTTTTAATCAGTCACAGGAGAATAAAATGTTTGCAAAAAAATAATTAAAATTCCTCAACAAGTGTATGTAAACTTTTGTCTTCAATTGCAGGTACATACGCATTTATTCCGTCATTTTCAGTGCCCATTTTGTCCTTATCAGGGTCACTCCAGAAAGGGAACCAGTTTATCTCAGGGCATCACACACTCAGTCATTAAGTCAAATTCCAATGCAAATACACCTATGAGGCAGGACTGTAACTAGAGGTGGAGGTTAGAGGAATTAGAGTTTGAGCAGTGAGACACCAACACTGCCTGTTCATATGTACATTAGACTTCAATTTATTAGGTCATCCATTGAGGTCAAAGGAGAGTGATACCCAGAACTTTATAAATGCACTACATACAACTGGTGACTAGTTCATCATTATACCAAATGAACTGGCAACCAATTTAGTAAACAGAGATGGATGTTTAAAGGAAAGCTAAAGAAGATAACCCCATAAGGTGTCTTGTTGGGCCACCATCAACATCTTTAATGCACCTTAGCATTGATTTTTAAGCTACTGGAAATTTACTGGATGAACAGAAAACCATTCTTACAAACGAATGCCCCTTAACTGCTGTTTTACCAAGTGATGCAAAACACTGTCTTGTGTTCAAATGCGTTCAGAATTCTGGGGACTGTAAAAGCCATCACAAATGATATACATAATTTTCATATGGATTGAAAGCCTTGACACCCTGTAAGAAACCAGGATATAAAAGCACCTTTATATATGGTGATAAATGCACCCTAATCACACCAACAGATTGCAATTCCAAAAGTATTTGATGTATAATGAGAACTTGAATCTGATCCTCACCTCTTGCTAAACTCACTCTTGTCTGTAGTGAGTTTAGCACATTCTACCCTCAACCTACGCTATAGCTAGTTTATTAATAAATTAATATCAATAATGTATTAGAATATGTGAGGAGGAAAATGTGTTAGTATTATATGGTATCCAAAGGAAACCTGTGCAAACGACTGAGAGAATATGTCAAAACTCCACACACTTATCAGAAGTCACCTGTAATGAGGATCAAACCAGAGGAACCATAAACCATGTTGCAGTGGCAGTACCCACTCTACCAGTTAAGCCACAATGCTGCCAGTATTGTATATATATTGCATATTATGTATTGTATATAATACACATAATACATATTATGTATTTGTATTGCATTATGCACTTTAATCTGTGTAGGACAATAAAATATCTACCTATCTATCATAGAAATTTCGGATCTAGAATGTCTCCTTCTAAAAGACCTTTAGGGGAAGCTGACACAGACACACATCACCTGTCTAATTAGACTTGCGCCAAGGTGAAGGATCAATGTGTGCCTGTTCCACAGCCATACAAAATCCAAAAGCACGAGTTGCATATACTTGCAATACAAGCTTCCAAAATGAGAAATGGGTACCAGCAGAGAGAAATGTACATATTTGACTCACATTATTCCAAACAAGTGGTACTTTTACTCTCATCCACAAAGAGCCACAGTGGCTGCAGGTGTTCATTCCTGTCATGTAGGAGCTTCACCTCATACCCAGTATAATCAGTAGTCTGCAGACCAAGATCAAATGATTAAGCAGGTAAAATCAGGTGTAGCTGCACCGTGAACTTAAGAAAATATTGAAGATCCAATTCACCTTTTGTCCTGCTCTTTTTCTGTTGAACTATGATACAGACTATGTACTTCACTGTAAAACAAGACATTTATTTTTCATTTTAGTATCTAACTTGACATATAACTTGCATCAGAAAACACATAGATTCTGGCAGATATGGCAACTGTTGATGTCCTATCTTGAATTGTCTTAAACTGCTAATCTTATTCATCCATTCTATTATTTAGTAGTTTGGTTTTTTTTGGGGTTTTTTTGCTGTGTCATGTATATTGGTAATTATTGGCCTGTATGTCCAAAGATAACTGTACTTGTATATTAAAACCTGCAGCCATGTCTCTTTTTTGAATAACACTGTACTGTGCTACATTACCCCCTTCACAAAACAACCTGCAAGCATTTTAAAACTTCTCACAGACAGTACATAGACTGCACTTGGTTTGTACTCACCTATCCTGGCATCAAAATGAAGAGTGGAGAATTATTCACCTTTTTCTAGGTTTCTACCCCCTTTTGCTCTGTTACTAGGGACAAATATAGCAACAGTCTAGGGGACCCAAAATGATGGGTTTAACTTTATGCATAATGCACAACTTCGAGTTCTTCAGAGGAAATCCAAAAATATTCTGAGCTCCACAGAAGCTTCATTGCTTAATTCTCCAAAAAAAATAAAAATGCAATTTGCTGGAATTATTTCAATGATCAAAACCAAATGAGCTCCGAAGGCTGTGGATTGCTGATGCAGGTGAGAATCCGTTCATCTTCAAGTTGCGTCATCCTCACTTTTCTTTATTTCTTCTTGTAAAACATGTGTAAATATGGTTTCCCCGGTGTTGACTACAATCTTACTATTAAACCCTTAATTCTGCGCACATAAAACGATCCAGAATCGATCCCTCAGGTGCAGTACACGAACAGCGCAGGTCTCGTGCTGTTCACCCAGAAGCTGTTGCGCGCGCTGATGCGAACTGTGGAGAGGCGCGCGCGAACGGAGATTGTGGTGTTGAGCGCGCAGGGATCTCCCGACTTCAAACGGATACCGCCGCGCGCGCCGCACCACTCATCGTTCCTCAAAAGCAGCACAAGAAGAACGACGCGGGCGCAAGTTGGCCAACATCGCGCTTACAACCGGATAACCGGAGCTGTGAGTACAGGCGGACAAATGCTGCACTAACTGTGTGATTGAGAAAGGGGAAGAGAGAGACAGACAGACAGATAGACAAAGGAGACAGACAGATAGTGATAGGTAGTGAGAGAGAGAGAGAGAGAGAGAGAGAGAGAGAGAGAGACTATGGCTGGGGCGATATGACCAAAATTTGTATCACTGTATTTTTCACCTCCTTGTTTCTACACTCACTGTCCATTTTATCAGCTCCACTTACCATATACAAGCACTTTGTAGTTCTACAATTACTGACTGTAGTCCATCTGTTTCTCTTAATGCTTAGTTATCCCCCTTTCATGCTGTTCTTCAATGGTCAGGACTCTCCCTGGACCACTACAGAGTAGGTATTATTTGGGCGGTGGATCATTCTAGGCACTGCAGTGACACTGACATGGTGGTGGTGTGTTAGTGTGTGTTGTGCTGGTATGAGTGGATCAGACACAGCAGCGCTGACAGAGTTTTTAAACACCTCACTGTCACTGCTGGACTGAGAATAGTCCACTAACCAAAAATATCCAGCCAACAGCGCCCCGTGGGCAGCGTCCTGTGACCACTGATGAAGATCTAGAAGATGACCAACTCAAACAGCAGCAACAGATGAGCGATCGTCTCTGACTTTCCATCTACAAGGTGGACCAACTAGGTAGGAGTGTCTAATAGAGTGGACAGTGAGTGGACACGGTATTTAAAAACTCCAGGAGCACTGCTGTGTCTGATCCACTCTTACCAGCACAATGCACACTAACACACCACCACCATGTCATTTTCACTGCAGTGCTGAGAATGATCCACCACCTAAATGATACCTGCTCTGTGGGGGTCCTGACCATTGAAAAACAGGGTGAAAGCAGGATAAAAAAATATGTAGTGAAACAGATGGACTACAGTCAGTAATTGTAGAACTACAAAATGCTTCTATATGGTAAGTGGAGCTGATAAAATGGACAGTGTGTGTAGAAACCAGGTGGTGGTTTTAATGTTATGGCTGATCAGTGTGTGTGTGTGTGTGTGTATATATATATATATATATATATATATATATATATATATATATATATATATATATATATATATATAAATATATATATATATGTATATATATATATATTTCATTATATGAATATAATATTCATATAATGAAATATATGCAGTTCCACGGGACCATACATCCTTATGGGAAAAATAACTTAAAACTCAATGCCACTCCCAAAACCAAAACCAATTAACATTAAGAAAAGAAATATTCTATTTTAGGAGTGCTTTTAGATTCCTTGCTCTGGATTCTTTAATTCCATGAATTTAACCATTCTCTATGTGGTAATGTTGGCAAAGGGACACATCCTGTATTGGTTAAACAATAAGTCTTCCTAAAAATGTGTATTTTAATTTAGATTTACATTAAATTACTAAGATTCAGCCAATTAACTGAAATATGTTTTCTATTGTTTGTTTGTTTTATGCATCAATATCAATGCTGAAAAGGGTTGGCTTTGGATTTTAATTACAGAAGACAACATTAAGGCCTGTAATAGATTGTGGACTCAAGGGTTAGGGTCTTTACCCCTGTGCCTGCTAAGTTGTCCCCCTTGGTGTCCAGTTTGCTCCCTTTCTAAAGGATGTGTAGCCTTTGTAATCATGATTTAATGCACACATAACATATCAGAAGAGGAAAAATACATACAAGAAGTAACTAAATTACATTTGGATTTGCAGCATAAGCTGCTTCTGTAAGTATTGACTGAAGACTGATTGCACTTTTCAGGAAAGAACACAGTGCTTCAGCCCAGTCAAAACTTAATCACATTCTCTCATTTCCGTCCGTCTTGTCTAACTGCCTGATCTCTCTAGTACACCCCCCCATCATCAACCTGACACACTGGCAGAAAGAGAAAAAGTGGGATTAGCTGAATCCAACATCTGAAATCCAGCAGGATGACTTCAGGACTCTCTATAACCTTTTGTTCGAAATAGCCGGGAACAAGTAGCTGGGTTGCTCATGATTTGCCTCTGCTGGGAATGCAGTAAGTTGTATTAAATCAATATAATAAATGCCTTTAAAGGTTTGTTGATTAGGATTTTAATGTCATGTTTTACACTTTGGTTTACATTAATGACAGGACAGGTAGCTACAGGTTACACATGATTTATCATTCGAGTTCAATGTTAAACACTATTTTGTTTCTCCAATTCACTTACATGTCTTTGGACTGTAGGAGGAGTTCTGAGAGGAAACCCATGCAGACGGGGGAGAACATGCAGACTGCACACAGGAAGGACCCAGACCGCTTCGCCTGGGAATCGAACCAAGGACCTTCTTGCTGTGATGCAATAGTACTACCCACTGAGCAACAGTGCCACCCCAACAGTTTAAAGGTTTGTTAATTAGGATTTTAATGTTGGTTTACATTAATGACAGGACAGGTAGCTACAGGTTACACATGATTCATCATTCAAGTTCAATGTTAAACACAGTAATGGACAATTTTGTATCTCTAATTCACCTAACTTGCATGTCTTTGGAGTGTTGGAGGAAACCAGAGTTCTGAGAGGAAACCCATTCAGATGGGGGAGAACATGCAAACTGCACACAGAAGAGACCCAGACCAGTCCACCTGGGAATCGAACCCAGGACCTTCTTGCTGTGAGGCGATAGTGAGCAACAGTGCCACCCCAACAGTTTAAAGGTTTGTATATTAGGATTTTAATGTTGGTTTACATTAATGACAGAACAGGTAGCTATAGGTTACACATGTTAAACACAGTAATGTACAATTTTGTATCTACAATTCACCTAACTTGCATATCTTTCGACTGTTGGAGGAAACAGAAGTTCCAAAAGGAAACCAATGCAGACGGCACACAGGAAGGACGCAGACTGCTCCGCCTGGGAATCTAACCTAAGACCTTCTTGCTGTGAGGAGATAGTGCTACCCACTGAGCACCAGTGCCACCCCAGGACTTTAAAGGAAGGCTCTTTCTGTTTTAGCATGTTCGTGCATAAATTGAGGTCCATAAAGACATGATTGGATGAATTTTGTGAAGGAACACTAGTGGCCTAAACAGAGCTTTGATCTAAAACCCACTGAAGAACTTTAGGATGATCTGGAATGTTTATTACGAGACAGGCATTCTTGTCCAACATCAGTGCCTGACCTCACAATTGTTCTTTTGTCAGATTAGACACTAGGACACATTCTGAAATCTTACAGTATACTGTATACACCGATCAGGCATAACATTATGACCACCTCCTTGTTTCAACACTCACTGTCCATTTTATCAGCTCCGCTTATCATAGAAGCACTTTCTAGAGTGGATAAGACACAGCAATTCTGATGGAGTTTTTAAACACCTCACTGTCACTGCTGGACTGAGAATAGTCCACCAACCAAAAATATATTTAGCCAACAGCGCCCCGTCCTGGGCGTCCTGTGACCACTGATGAAGGTCTAGAAGATGACCAACTCAAACAGAAGCAATAGATGAGCGATCGTCTCTGACTTTACATCTACAAGGTGGACCAGCCAGGTAGAAGTGTCTAATAGAGTGGACAGTGAGTGGACACGGTATTTAAAAACTCCATCAGCGCTGCTGTGTCTGATCCACTCATACCAGCACAACACACACTAACACACCACCACCATGTCAGTGTCACTGCAGTGCTGAGAATCATCCACCACCTAAATAATACCTGCTCTGTGGTGGTCCTGTGGTGGTCCTGACCATTAAAGAACAAGGTGAAAGCAGGCTAAAAAGGTATGTAGAGAAATAAATGGACTACAATCAGTAATTGTAGAACTACAAAGTGCTTCTATATGGTAAGTGGAGCTGATAAAATGGACAGTGTGTGTAGAAACCAGGAGGTGGTTTTAATGTTATGGCTGATCGGTGTATAAAGTATAAATATGTTATTTAATTACAGCAATTAAAAGAAGACCAATCAATGCAGGTTTTAGTTAAAATTGAAGGGATGGAGTAGTGTCTCTCTGGCAATCCTGGAAGCTGCAGTTGCCTTGTAATTCCTTGTTTATGGTCCTCATTTTGTTAGGAGCATCAGAAGACTCCTATCATTGAGAACTTAGGATTTATAATATTTGCATCACTTGTTTTCTTCTCCTACTTTGTGTTATTCAGTTGCCAAGGAAATACTGGTTAAATATTTGATTACCATTTTCTATTCTGGAACCAGCTTCAGGTCGTCATGTTCTTTTATTTTTTTACCTGCCATTTCATCCCATATTCGACTGGACAGTTGTCAAAATTAGCAGCTGTGTAATTTATCAACCACACATCAGAGTTCATGGCAACCCCTGAAGACCCTGCACCACTGAAAGATCATCACAATGATTGCAAATTGCTTTCCAATAAACTCAAGCAGACACTCACTGTGATCTCTGAGTGGAAGAGAAAGAGGATTAAATAGATTGCCGAGAGAGTGAGATGAGAGAGTGACCACGACTAGCTCATCTCGAAAATGACAAGCTCACGTTTGTGGGAGGAACAATGGCAACACAAAGCCACAATCACAACCAGTGGGCACAAACTGTACGACAAGTGTTTAGTCAATTTAATTAGTTTAAGTAGTATACTTCAATTGCATATATCCACTTCTGATTTTGTACTTGTGAATATAAAAAATATGTATGTATTTATAGACATAAACAAGGTCACTTCAAGTCACTGCTTTGTGATGGTTGGCTGCACAGGTGGGTCACTTTTCTTTTATGTCATCATGTTGCTTGTAGCACATATGATGTTGTCAATACAGCTTATTCTTGGTATTTTGCATGTTCTGTTTCTTCCACAAGTCCTGTCATAACACTGCCTTCAATATCATGTGGCTGTCTTATCACATGCCCAAAGTTACATAACTCGCAGGTCCTAATGTTTCTGTTCTGGCCATCTAGTACACTTGCTCAGTGGTCATCATATAATGCACTTGTTCTCAAAAGCCAGTAGTTTGTGCTTCGATAAAGAAAAAAAAAATTTAACTTGCTTGATAGCTTGGTTGGTCTGGCTTTCATCAGCTAATGAGAGAGGGGGGAGTGGGTTTTCAATGGCTAATACTAAGACTGTGTAACTACACCGATCAGCCATAACATTAAAAACACCTCCTTGTTTCTACACTCACTGTCCATTTTATCAGCTCTACTTGCCATATAGAAGCACTTTGTAGTTCTACAATTACTGACTGTAGTACATCTGTTTCTCTGCATACTTTTTAGCTTGCTTTCACCCTGTTTTTAAATGGCCAGGACCCCCACAGGACCACCACAGAGTGGATATTATTTGGGTGGTGGATCATTCTCAGCACTGCAGTGACACTGACATGGTGGTGGTGTGTTAGTGTGTGTTGTGCTGATATGAGTGGATCAGACACAGAAATGCTGATGGAGTTTTTAAACACCTCACTGTCACTGCTGGACTGAGAATAGTCCACTAACCAAAAATATATCCAGCCGACAGCACCCCATGGCGAGCAGCAGCTCAAACAGCAGCAATAGATGAGCGATCGTCTCTGACTTTACATTTACAAGGTGGACCAACAAGGTAGGAGTGTCTAATAGAGTGGACAGTGAGTGGACACGGTATTTTAAAACTCCATCAGTGCTGCTGTGTCTGATCCACTCATACCAGCACAACACACACTAACACACCACCACCATGTCAGTGTCACTGCAGTGCTGAGAATGATCCACTACTTAAATAATACCTACTCTGTGGGGTCCTGACCATTGAGGAACAGCATAAAAGGGGGCTAGCAAAGCATGCAGAGAAACAGATGGACTACAGTCAGTAATTGTAGAACTACAAAGTGCTTCTATATGGTAAGTGGAGCTGATAAAATGGACAGTGAGTGTAGAAACAAGGAGGTGTTTTTAATGTTATGGCTGATCGGTGTATATGATGGGGTTTAGCTATTAGGATAATAAGTAATTAGTGTGTGTGTGGTTTAAATTTATTTTTTTGTTTAAAATGTTTTTAATACAAATTCAGAAAAGCTGGGACATTTTCTAAAAATGTTAAAAAAAAATTTGGTCTAAGGCAAAGTAAGACTAAGGTTATACAAGGTACATTGTTCTGGAAGGCCAGAATACATATTTCCTCTGAATTTACCATCTACAGTACATAATATTATTGAAAGATCCAGAGAATATAAAAAACAAGGCCAAAAATAATATTTAATGCACTTAAACTTTAATACGTAAGGTAACATGACATTAAAATCAGCATGGTTATGTAATGACTATCACAACATGAGCTTGATATCAGCCTTGTCAGTAGGCACAGTTTGTTACTGCATCCACAAATGCTATTTAATTCATCTGAATTTATCATCTACAGTACATAATATTATTGAAAGATCCAGATAATATAAAGAACAAAAATAATATTTAATGCAGTTAAACTTTAATCTGTAAGATTAAAGTTTAAGATTAAACATGACATTAAAATCAGCATGGTTATGTAATGACTATCACAACATGAGCTTGATAACTGCCTTGTCAGTAGGCACAGTTTGTTACTGCATCCACAAATGCTATTTAATTGTGTAAGTGGAAGCAATGCTGTATAACAACAATAATATACCAATCCAGAAACACCACTGGCACCACTGCATCTTTTAATTTTTTTCACAATAGTAGATGTAATCCCACCCACCAGCCAATAAACACAAAACCCTTAGAACATAAAAAGTATGTATACAGAGTAAAGATGACAGGTGTTTTCATTGCACTATATTCTTCCTGTGGCTCAATGTGTTATAAATCTGAACACATCCCAGCAGGTTTAAAGTGTGCATTCCACAGCCATCCCACATTAAAAGTGAGGCTTCTGGCGGGAAAAGGGTCCAAAAAGCAAAAATCAGAGGTATGTGGATAAAAAGTATGTACAAAAACTACCAGTAGCAGAAAGACATGAAAGAGGATTAAATGCATGAAACTAAGAACTTGAACCTGGTTCTCATGGTGCCAATTGGCATAAAATATTACATAGAGTCACAATTCTGTTCCGTTATACACTGACTATGCATAACATTATGACCACTGACAAGTAAAGTGAATAACACTGATTATCTCTTCATCACGGCACCTGTTAGTGGGTGGGATATATTAGGCAGCACGTGAACATTTTATCCTCAAAGTTGATGTGTTAGAAGCAGGAAAAATGGACAAGCCCAATGATATGAGTGAGTTTGACGAGGGCCAAATCGTGATGGCTAGACGACTGGGTCAGAGCATCTCCAAAACTGCAGCTCTCATGGTGTGTTCCCGGTCTGCAGTGGTCAGTACTTATCAAAAGTGGTCCAAGGAAGGAACAGTGGTTAACCGGCGAGAGAGTCATGGGCGGCCAAGGCTCTTTGATGCATGTGGGGGGCGAAGGCTGGCCCGTGTGGTCCGATCCAACAGACGAGCTACTGTAGCTCAAATTGCTGAAGAAGTTAATGCTGGTTCTGATAGAAAGGTGTCAGAATACACAATGCATCACAGTTTGTTGCTTAAGGGGCAACAAAAGGGGGTGCAACACAATATTAGAAAGGTGGTCATAATGTTATGCCTCATTGGTGTAGTTCTACCACTGTACCAAAACAGTCCACCTTGTACATTTTAAAAATTTCTTGGCTCCTTTTAAACAACATTCTCAGGGGAAATGGGCATTGTGTACTCTTAGTACCAACTAGGACAGTGGTATCTGATTGGGTAGAGCTCTGGGCTGTCAATCAAAAGGTTGTGGGTTTGAATCTCAGCTCTGCTAAGCAGACACTGTTGGGTCCTTGAGACACTGTTGAGCAAAGGGCCTTAAATCCTTATGGTTTCAGGGGCACTGTACAATGGCTGATACATGGACAAAGCATTTAGTTTGACTGTATATGTATACATGACAAATAAAGGCATTCTTTCTACCAGGTTAAGTATATTTGTTCATTTACTTTTAATATAAAAGCTTTCTGAATGGTGACCCTGCCATAAATGCCAGCTTTGTAAAGCTTATAAATGCCTGAATCTGGATCACAGAAGTGCTCCTTCAGGGATGTTGTGATTTTGGTGGTGTACTTCTGGGGCATTTGTTTTACCTGCTTGTTGTGTACTTATTTCTTTTATTTCTTCTTTTATTTTCTTTGTTCTTTACTCAGTAATATGCAATTTGTCTTTCAATAATATTTTTCTCTTTTATAAAAATTCTACTCCATCTCTCTGTACATTCAGCCCATTACCTCCATCACTGTCCATTAGTTCTCATCCATAAGCACTGGCTCTGCTGTCATATTTCTATTGTTATTTTCCTCCTTCTGTAGACTCACTGACCTCTATTCTGCTACAGTTCTTTCCTTTTACCTTCACCTGTAGGATTACAAAAAACAAAAAGTCTCTAAATCTTAATTGATACAACATTAAATACAGGGTGTTCCAAAATGAACTGACATTTTAATTTTTTATAAAAAAAATAAAACAGCCGCTCAGGTGGCGCAGCGGTAAAAAGACATGCTGCAACCAGAGCTGGATTCCAGATACACCGTATCGAATCCAGCTCTGCTTCACCGGTTCGAAGCTGGGCGGCTGTATGAGCAACGATTGGCCGGTTGCTCAGTTGGGGGGCGGGACAAAGAACCGGATGTGGGTCTCTCTCTGTCAGAATGCGATTACGACCTCTGCCGGCTGATTAGAGGCGCCTGCACAGGGCCTTTTCATGATTTAACCTCAACGTTTACTAATGACAGCAATTTAAAAATCTCTAACTCAGATTTTGCTGCGAAAAAATGACAGCAAATTTAAAATGTCAGTTCATTTTGGGACACCCTGTATATAGCAGCATTTTATTGCATCATTAAACCAGAAACCTCTACCGAGCTTTGACTTTGACAACAAAGTGATACAATTGAACTAGAAATTAAAACAAGCAGCAAAACAATATTTAGGGAAATTGAAACTGCCTTTCAATTACTAACATCCAACAGTTGGGACAGTAGAAGGAAATACCTATTAAAGCAACAAGTAGTGATTTTTTTTCAGGTATTAAACACCAATAAGAAGAAATATTTAATCACTTAATTGCATTTTGTAAATACACACTTTAGTTTAATGCCTGTAATACTCACTCACTGTCTTAACTGCTTATTCAATTAGGGTTGCGTGGGGGGGGGGGGGGTTGCTGGAGCCTTTCCCAGCTTTTCAATAGGCGCAAGGCACACAGTAACACCCTGGACGGGCCGCCAGTCCATTGCAGGGCAGACACACATACATACACACACATAAACATAGGGCAATTCAGTGTCTCCAATTAACGTGACTGCATGTTTTTGGACTGTTGGAATAAACCGGAGCTCCCGAAGGAAACCCACGCAGACACGGGGAGAACATGCAAACTCCGCACAAAAAGTATCCGGACCGCCCCACCAGGGGATCGAACCCAGGACCTTCTTGCTGTGAGGCGACAGTGCTACCCACGCCGCCACCCCGCCACCCCGCCACCCCGCCACCCCGCCACCCCGCCAGTAATACATTACTTATTATAAGTTTAAACTGGGAGACTTGTGGAATCATTAAAAATCTCTGTTTTAAAACATTCAACATATAAATAGGTAACAGGTGGTGTTATGTTTGAGATGTGAGACAATAGATTAAAAGCACTGTTTCCTAATGCCATTTTAGTACATAACATTATTAAACGATTCAGAGAATCCGGAAAAACCTGAAAAAAAATGTGCATTAAGCACAAGGATGAAAACTAATTTTGAATGCCTGTGAACTTTGATCCCTCACATAACACTGTGCCACATGGGCTCAGCAATACATCAATACTGCGACCGGATGAAATTAATCAGTTCAGAAACACAGCTGTATTCTCAGGGCTCAGTCTCATGAAATGTGTGCTGTGGTCTGTTGATTCCACTTTTCTGGACCTTTTGTTTAAAAACAGCATTGTTCATGGTATTGGGTGAGTTAGTTTTAAAGGAAAATATGTATTTTGGAGCAACATAAGCTGCAGAGTAGATGGTGTTTTTTTGGGGAAGTTTCTGCTTGTTTCAGCCAGACAGTGTCAAGCCACATCCTGCATGTTACAACAGCATGGCTTTGTAGTAAGAGAGGGCAAGTGCATGGTTTGCCTGCCTACAGCTCAGACCTGTCTGCTATTAAAACTGTGTGGTGCATTATAAAGTGTATTGTTTGACATTGGAAATCCTGGATTGTTGAGCATCTGAATCCTACATAAGGTCAAAATGGAAAGAAAGAGAAGTAATTCACAACATATTCCCAAATATGGTGTAGCCTAGCGGTTAGGTACTGGATTTGTAATGAAAAAGTCACTGGGACAAGCCCCAGCACTGTTGGGTTGCCAATGCTGGGCCCTTGAGCAAGACCCTTTACCCTTAGTTGCTTAGACAGTATACTGTCACAGTCCTGTAAGTCACTTTGGATAAAAGCATCTGCTAAGTACCGTAAATGTAACAAATTTACCATAAAAGATGATGTTAAAAATAATTGAACCATGATTTGTGTTAAAGTAATCAATTTTTTAAAAAGCGTACACACACACACACACACACACAAAACAATTCAAGTATTAATTTATAATTCAATATAAGTCAAAAAGGATTGCAAATTATTGTTTTCTGTTTGCATTTTTCCTATAGTCACAGCTATTTACATTTACATAATTTAGTGGACGCTTTTATCCAAAGCGACTTACAGAACTGTGACAGTATACTGTCTAAGCAACTGAGTGTTAAAGGCCTTGCTTAAGAGCCCAACAGTGGTGGGGGTTAAACCAGCAACCGTCCAGTTGCTAGTCCAGTATCACAACCACTAGAATACAACTGCCACTAACAAACATTTACATTCATTAAAAAAAACATTTAAATGGTAACCAATGCTTTTGTTTTTACCTATTATTTTGAAATTAACGTTTGTTATTTGTACAGTATAACACTGTAAAACATGATTTTATTTATGTCCAGAAGCAGCGTTTACTTCTCTGGGCTCGGAGGCATCTAGGATGGACCATCACACAGTGGAAACGTGTATTGTGGTCAGATGAATGAGCATTTTAGGTCTTTTTTCGAAAAAATGGACGCTGTGTGCTCCGGACCGAAGACAAAAAAAAGTCCAAAAGCCAGGGTCTGTCATGGTATGGGGCTGTGTCAGTGCCCTTGGCAAAGGTCATTAACACTTCTGTGATGGCAGCATTAATGCAGAAAAGTACATTGAGATCTTAGAGCAACATACGCTGCCTTCAAGACGTCATCTTTCCCAGGAACATCCATGCATTTTTCAACAAGACAATGCAAAACCACATGCTGCACACATTACAGAGGCATGGCTGCGGAAGAAGAGGGTACGGGTACTGGTAATAGAAAATGTGTGGAGAATTTTAAAACAAAAAATGCGACACTGACAACCCCGTACTGTTGCACTGTCATACTGTCTTAAGACCTGTTTGCAGGAAGAACAGGACACGATAAAAGCTGAAACACTAAATCACTTGGTATCCTCGGTGCCAAAACGTCTTTTAAGTGTGGTGAACAAGAATAGCAACATTACAAGGTGGTAAATGCTTTACTGTCCCTTTTTTTTTGGAATGTGTTGCAGGCCTGAAATGCAGGAATGGATGTTTATTAATAAATGAAATAAAGTTGGCCAGACAAAACATGAAATATCTCAGGTTAATCTTATCTGCAATCAAATAAAAGTCAAAGTAAATGTAAGAATTTTTTTTATTATTTGCACTTTCCATGCTGTCCCAACTTTTTCTGATTTGGGGTTGTAGTATTATTAGTATTAATTTCCAATTCAGTGGACTTTAAAAGAGGAATATTCTAACAAGGCTGTCTTAAAGATACATCAATTTATTTTAAATAAAACATGCACACAGCAAGCCTGTTTATTTGCCTTGAGAGCCACAATACTGAGTACAATAAAAAATGAATGCCCCTCACTAAGCCAGTATATTGATATCATTACTCAAATCTAACCTTAACATGCTACACAACATGCATGTATGTATACATGCACCTGCATTCAAAAGCACTGAGGTAAATGCCTCTCATAACATGAGTACTCTTGAAATAGAAGTGCTCTCAGAGAGCTGATTATTTAAGCCTTTTCAACATTTTAATCTGCAGCACAGCTGATGGTTAAATCGAAGTAAAAATGACCTTTGAATTGAAAATCCCAAATATTTGAACTGCATTATGTTAAGTTATTTTTTTTAATGCATTTTCTCCCCTTTTTCTCCCCCTTTAGCGCGTCCAATTGCCCAACCTGCATCACGCATCCCCTCTGCCTCTGCCGATCCCTGCCCTGACCTAGCAGATCTAAAGCTAACCCACATCCCCTCCGACACGTGAGCAGCAAGCCGTATGCATCTTGCCACCCACACATTGACGAGTGTGGCGCCACCTAGCGTTGCGTGCGGAGAGACACACCCTAAGAGCACTCCTTCCTCATCTCCGTGCAGGCGCCTCTAATCAGCCGGCAGAGGTCGTAACCGCACCATTCTGACAGAGAGAGACCCACTTCCGACCTTAGTCCCGCCCATCTGAACAACAGGCCAATCGTTGTTCATATAGCCGCTCAGCCTCGGCCGGTAAGGCAGAGCTGGATTCGATACGACGTACTCGAGATCCAGCTCCGGTTGCAGCGTGTGTTTTTACCGCTGCGCCACCTGAGCGGCTCATTATGTTATTTTTTGATTAACAAATCTATCATGGGTTTAAAGGAAACAGGTTGACAAGGGAGACACGGTGGCTTGATGGGTAGCACTGTCCCCTCACAACAAGAAGGTCCTGGGTTCGATCCCCATCCTCCTCCCACAGTCTGGTTCCTCTCAAGGTTTCTTCCTGTAATTTTAAGGGAGTTTTTCTTTGCCACTGTCGCCCTCGGCTTGCTCAGTAGGGGTTTTTGGTCTGTTGCTCCTGGATTCTGTAAAGTTGCTTTGAGACAATGTCCATTGTAAAAAGCGCTATGTAAATAAATTTGACTTGACTTGCCCTATAGGTGAATGGGTGTGTGTGTGTGTTTGTGTCTGGCCTGCGATGGATTGGCGCCCCGTCCAGGGTGTTACTGTATGCCTTGCACCCATTGAAAAGCTGGGATAGGCTCCAGCCCCCCCCTCCAATTCTTCGTCTTCCTTTTGTTATTACAGTGGAACCTCGATTTAACGGACCTCCATTAAACGGATTTCGGATTTAACGGAATAAATCTGGAAAACCAGTCTGCGAGAAGCATTCCAGGACCAGTAGCTCAGTAATTGTCCACTAGTCGGCACACGTCTATTTGTTTACATGAGTGAGTGGCTTTATTTTGTCATGAGGCTCGCTTTGTTCTCGCCTTTTTCTCAGTGTTTTATGCTTCATTTTTGCAAGTTCTAGCTTAGTTATGCACCAGCACTGGTCCAGTAGCCACCAGCAGTGCTTCAGAATCAGAATAATAGAAACTCTGAGTCCCCACTGTATGATCACGGCAAAAAAAAAAAACATTTCCTCCACCAGACTAGGTAAATGAAATTTCTCCCCAGTAGTACAGTACACTAATTTTAATATTTATTTACAGCTTTTTCATTACATATTTACATATCTATTCATGTTGTTCATTTTACTGTTGATCATACACTGATCAGGCATAGCATTATGACCACCTCCTTGTTTCTACACTCACTGTCCATTTTATCGGTTTCACTTACCATATATATATACCATAAGGACTTTGATAGTTCTACAATTACTGACTGTAGTCCATCTGTTTCTTTACATACCTTTTTAGCCTGCTTTCACCCTGTTCTTCAATGGTCAGGATCCCCACAGGACCACAACAGAGCAGGTATTATTTCGTAATGGATCATTCTCAGTACTGCAGTGACACTGACATGGTGGTGGTGTGTTAGTGTGTGTTGTGCTGGTATGAGTGGATCAGACACAGCGGCGCTGCTGGAGTTTTTAAACACCTCACTGTCACTGCTGAACTGAGAATAGTCCACCAACCAAAAATATATCCAGCCAACAGCGCCCTGTGGGCAGCGTCCTGTGACCACTAATGAAGGTCTAGAAGATGACCAACTCAAACAGCAGCAATAGATGAGTGATCGTCTCTGACTTTACATCTACAAGGTGGACCAACTAGGTAGGAGTGTCTAATAGAGTGGACACGGTATTTTAAAACTCCAGCAGCGCTGCTTTGTCTGATCCACTCATACCAGCACAACACACACTAACACACCACCACCATGTCATTGTTACTGCAGTACTGAGAATCATCCAGCACCTAAATAATACCCGGATCTGTAGTGGTCCTGTGGAGGTCCTATCTATTGAAGAACAGGGTGAAAGCAGGCTAAAAAAGTATGTAGAGGAATAGATGGACTACAGTTAGTAATTGTAGAACTACAAAGTGCTTCTATATGGTAAGTGGAGCTGATAAATGGACAGTGAGTGTAGAAACAAGGAGGTGGTTTTAATGTTTAGCACTGTTGTGGACTTTAGTGGTGCAAAAACCTTACTGTTTCACATTTTACGGACCAGTGCAACCGCCCCCCACTCCCGTCCGTCAAATCAAGGTTCCCCTGTATTATTATTATTGTTGTTATTATACTATAATATTAAGTATACTAATAGTAGCAGTAGTAGTACAGCCTCTTGTGATTTATTTTCATTTTATGCAACACAGGCTGTTCTCTGATGATCTTGGGAAAATATTCTAGCCGAATGTTTTATCTCTGTGGACATAAGTATTTGTGTCATGTTCATGTGGTTAGCAGAATACCAGAGGTCACAGAATACCAGAATATTCCCTTGTGAAAAATTAGCATGCACTGCCTGCACAAAACAATCTAACATTTATTCCTTTGCCAGACTTTTCTTTTCCAAGGTGACTTACAAGGTTTAATCCATGTGTACAGCTGAGAGGTACTAACATCGGTCCAGGGACCAGTAGTAGACCTGTGGAATTTCTGAAATTTAAACCATTTATTCTCTTAGCTTAAGCTATTCCCAGAATCATCAGTTTACTAAAATTAGACTCTTGGCAATCCCACACTGTTGAAGCATCCATGCTACAGTCCTCCACTGTACAATATGATCTTTAATTTTACAGCTAATATTATTAAACAGAAATACTTTGAATTGATGCTCTTTTCTTCTTTAATTTACACATCACCCTAGGGTGGTACGGTGGCTAAGTGGGTAGCACTGTCGCCTCACAGCAAGAAGGTCCTGGGTTCAATCCCCAGGTGGGGTGAATTGGAGATACTAAATTGTCCATGACTGTGTTCGATATAACCTTGTGAACTGATGAACCTTGTGTGTAGGTAACTACCGTTCCTGTCATGAATGTAACCGAAGCGTAAAACATGACGTTAAAATCCTAATAAACCCACTGGCTTACACAGAGACAAACAGCCTGGGGTTGACTGTAGGCATGTCAGATATTGGACTACCCAAAAGTTGGGTGAATTGTCACCATAATTAATAGTATAATTGTTACAAAAATTTTCTATGCACTGCTATGCTAACCAGGGTGGCAAGGTGGCTCAGTGGGTAGCACTGTCGCCTCACAGAAAAAAGGTCCTGGGTTCGAACCCCAGGCGGAGTGGTCCGGGTCCTTTCTGTGCTGAGTTTGCATGTTCTCCCCGTGTCTGTGTGGGTTTCCTTCAGGAGCTCCGGTTTCCTCCCACAGTCCAAAAACATGCAGTCAGGTTAATTGGAGACACTAAATTGCCCTATAGGTAAATGGGTGTGTGTATGTGTGAGTGTGTATGTCTGCCCTGCGATGGACTGGCACCCCATCCAGGGTGTTACTGTGTGCCTTGAGCCTATTGAAAAGCTGGAATAGGCTCCAGCACCCCCCCCTTCCCCCCCGTGACCCTAGTCGGGGTCTACATTAGACTAATCTGTACAGATCTATAAAATTAAACACTATAAAATACTCATCTATGGCACCCAGATGCCCAGGGGGATATTCCTCTAGCACAGTGTTTCTCAACCTTTTTTCAGTCACGGCACCCTTTAAAAGTATTCAAAATCTCAAGTCACCCCAGTCTAAAATGTATTAAAAAACTTACACTCTGCATCCCTCGGACTGCTAACACACAAAAACACTACAGGGAAGAGACGTCTCTTGTGCAGAGATGTGCCTGTGTTTGTTTCTGCTTTAAAACATACGCGCCATGAACCAATCAGATTTAACATCATTAAACAAGTTTATAGTTTATTTCTCAATTATTTGTCAATATCCCACTAGCACTGCTCATTGTCTGCATGGTTTTTCTGTAGCTCGGTTATCCAACTTAAACTCAAAAGAAGCTTTATTGGCATGACAAATAAGGACATTCGTATTGCCAAAGCAAGTTAGAGAGAAATAATAAAAATAACAATAAAAAAGAACAAATATATTCAAAACAGTTACATGTGCAAAAATATAAAACAGAATAAAACAGAATAAAAAAAAGTGCAAAATAATAACAATAAAAATTATAATATTTACATTAATGAGGTAATGAGCTCTCTCTCTGTGTGTGTGTGTGTGTGTGTGTGTGTCGCTTGCTCTCTCCGCGATACTGAAAGTGATTTGAATATCGATAATAAACAGCTCTTATTATGACTGATTAATTCCCTCTACTGATGGAAGCGGAATGGTTGAATTACAGCCGATAAGAACTGCACAGAAATATAAATATATATTATAACGGCTCCCAGAGGCGCGACTCGGTTCCTTTTGTTTATTTTAAAGAGCCGTTTAATAGAATCGGATCGTTCGCGAATGACTCATCACTATAGGCAACGCACGCAACCCGCGTTGACGTTGTAGCATGGGGAAAGGGGCGTGTGAGACAAATTTTGATGTTTGAGGCCGCTAATGGTCTACATTTTCATGATAAGTTGACTTTTTTGTATTTTTAATTTATTTCATTTTCAATATCAGTAACGTCAGAATATATTTGACGGCACCCCTGACGAAACCAGGCGGCACCCCGGTTGAGAAAGGCTGCTCTAGCACACCAGTGCCAAGATTCTGAACACCCCGGTTCTAATCTCGGCTCTGCTACCGGTCGACTGGGCACCACCTAGTGGGCACAATTGGCAGTGCCTGCAGCGGACAAAAACTGGCCACAGTGTCTGCTGGGTGGGAAAATGACCGGACTAAGTGTGTGGGGACTTCAAATGCTGTGCAAGGACCCTGGTTAGCAGACCGAGGCGCCTGTGCAGACAGTGGATGAGCCTAATGTGCGAATCCATTAAAGCATGGGCGTAAAAGAAGGGGTCCGCAAGGACAGCACACGCATTAGAGGGGGCGTGAGCAGCAATATACCCTCCTCAAATGCAATCGAGGTCCCCAGCAGCGGAAGACAAATTGACTATGGTAAATTGGGAGAAAAAGGGGGAAAATAAATTACCAAACTATAGCATACCAATCTGTATCATACCAAAGAAGACTATACTGTAGTATTCTGTACTACCACAGCCACTGGTGCAAAAACTACAGTACTTAATCATCATTGCATTTGAGTTACGACCGTCTTTATAGGTCAAGTTTGGTCAGGCCTGCATTAGATAAAAATCACAATTTGTTCAAGTGCCCATTTCATCTTCAACCCTCTCACTGTAAGAGTCTGAATTGAATAAAACAATTCGTTACTATTTCCGAGCGCAGTTCCCTGATGCTTTATGCTATTTTTCTCGGCTCTAAGGCCACCTGATGCTCGTCTTTTCATCACTTTTCTATTCTCCCACATTGAATGTGACTCTTTAGTGTGTCCATGGTAACTAAAGACTCTCTTCCGTCTCTGAGCTTGAGCTTATAGAGTCGCCTGCATCATTTTCTTTTACCAGAGCACTGAGGTATCCTGCTGAGATGTCTCTGGCTTGCAAAGATCGCTCGTTTAAAAATTGTCGATCTGTAAAGCATGGCATTAACCTTGCTGTTAGCAGAGATGTAACAGGTAACGTTAAACTGAGACGTAATCCACACCTCTTATAGTGCTTTTAAAAGTAATTAGGTACTTAATGAGCACTGACCCATCATTATTTATGTAGTGAAGGTGTTTGATCAGCTCCATCCACAGGTCAACAGACATACAAGTTCATATTTGCAGAACTCTGCCTTTTATATCTTTCCTATCTTCGCTATCTTAACATCTAAGCTGTTTTTTTAATACTCCCTACATTTAAAATTTTCTAACAAACTGAATCTACTGTATGTAACACATATACATTTAGATACAGTGAAAGAGAGTTAAACCACACTCGCAGCCAAAGCAAACACCATGGACATCTTCAATCAGTTGATTTAGTCTGATAATCACACACACAAGTGGAACATTCTCAAAATGAGCCATCACAGTAATTACTAAAAATCTGATTGAGCTAAAGCTGAATAATGGGATAAACTGCCCAAATCCAGGTTTGGAACTTAGACTCATATAGAATTCTATCCAAGGTGACTTGCTGCTGCAATTGCTGCTAAATGGGTTTTCACTAAAAATGAATAAAGAGTCGAAATACTTTTGTCAATAAGAGATTTTATAAAAAGGCATCTGTGCAATATTACTAGGATCAGTGGACCAAGAAAAAACAGCACAAATATAGATCAGTTAGCACAGGACCAAGCTTTTGCCAAAGCCATCATGGTACTCTGCCGTAAACATAATAAACACGTTATAAGGTGAGCTAAAGAATAGAGTCCTAAAGAGATTACATAAAAGCCAGGAAGATTAAGGTGAGGTGAGCTCTTGGTATTATTATTAAGCATTGTATGATAAGACAGTACTAAGGTACCAAATGCCAATGCCAACAGTGACATCTAGTTTTTATTTATGCTTTTTGCCTATATAGATTTTATTTCATGTTTTTTTTCTTGACTGTATTGTAGTTGACTGTAATCTATTTGAAAATGAAGCCTGGTCCTTAGAATCATAATCCATGTCTGCCCCCTGCTGGATGAAGGATTAAGTATTTCTATCATGTTTTTATTCTGTAATATCAGGCAGCCTGATTTTAAATATCATTTAGTGCCAAAAGAAGAAAAATATTTCACCTAAAAAATCTATTTTGGCATAATTCTGGGATACCCCTAGTGGAAATATATTCATATTCATATTCTTGCATATATTTGTGATCTTTTGCACACCAGGGCTATTCAACATTTCTACGGACCCTTTATGTTTGTTCTTGCCAGCTAATTCAATAGGGAAAATATTTTTGTATGTAATAAGTTTTGTATGCATTAGGTACGGTGGCCGAGAAGTGCAAAACAAATTTACATTTCAGAAAACAAAATTACAAAAAAACAAAAACAAATTTACAACGAAAGCAAAAACAAATTTACAAGTGCTTGGGTACCCAGTGTTTGTAAATTTGTTTTGGCATATGTAAAAGTGTTTCAGCACTTGTAAATTTGTTTTGGCATATGTAAAAGTGTTTCAGCACTTGTAAATTTGTTTTGGCATATGTAAAAGTGTTTCAGCACTTGTAAATTTGTTTTGGCATATGTAAAAGTGTTTCAGCACTTGTAAATTTGTTTTCGGCATATGTAATTTTGTTTTCTAAAATGTAAATTTGTTTTGCACTTCTCGGCCGCACATTTCTGACGGAAAAGGTAGGTACAATAAACCGGAAGTGCGTGTTGCTTACCTGCTGTCAATCAAACTGTTTCTCAGCGGTAAAGTGAACGGAGTTTGTGATGGTGACGATAAACAAGGTTTTGTCTAGTTTGTGGAAATCATTTTATCCAGTTGACCCGCTATTGTTTTTCTTGTGGAAAGTTATTAGATTGTTTGTGCAGACGTTTAGACGTGGCGTGTGCGTCTCTATCTACTGTCCGCTCTTCTAAACATCTAAGGAATTCCCACAAGGAAAACAAAAGCGAAATAATGAAAATAATTAACACAAAAAGGACAAAACATTGTTTATTAGGGACGGAACATTTGATACCGAGGCTTTAAAGCTTGTTTCACTTTTGTAACACTGGACTCAGTGTATCGGAGCTTGTATTAAACCAGCAGGAGAATGTGTGGGACGGATTTAAAGCTTTGGTGCTGTGTTTTATCTCACTCACTATATAAGAGACAATCAAACCAGAGTTACCCACCGTCCTGTAACATACAGAATCCTTCTTTATTTGGAGACTAAACGCTGCGTTCAGTATTGTAACTGATACAGGACGCGCTTTGTTCTGTATTTGTATCAATGGGAGACGGGTGGTGTGTATGAAACAGAAGGAAACTGCTGCTACTGTGGGAATTAGAAAGCGTTTGGTTATTATATTAAGTAGTGTTCACTTTTATTCTTAGTAACGGTGTGTGTGCGCTGGTTATAGCAGCATAACCTGTTTAATACACCGCTGTATGAGTAGCACAGTGGATAGAGTGCGTTGAAGGGCACAGTCATGAGAACAAAAGTTTTATTTATGGTGTTTAACATTTATTATTTTCATTCTTTATAATTATAAATCAGAACCATATTTTAGGCAAAACAACAACGCACTCTATCCACTGTGCTACTCATACAGCGGTGTATTATACAGGTTATGCTGCTATAACCAGCGCACACACACCGTTACTAAGAATAAAAGTGAACACTACTTAATATAATAACCAAACGCTTTGTAATTCCCACAGTAGCAGCAGTTTCCTTCTGTTTCATACACACCACCCGTCTCCCATTGATAAAAATACAGAACAAAGCGCGTCCTGTATCAGTTCAATACTGAACGCAGCGTTTAGTCTCCAGATAGACACCGATTCTGTATTTTACGGGATGGTTGGTAACCCTGGTTTGATTGTCTCTTATATAGTGAGTGAGATTAAAGCACCGAAGCTTAGAATCAGTCCCGCACATTCTCCTGCTGCTGTTACCATCACAAACTCCGTTCACTTTACCGCTGAGAAACAGTTTGATTGACAGCAGGTAAGCAACACGCACTTCCGGTTTATTGTACCTACCTTTTCCGTCAGAAATGTGCGGCCGAGAAGTGCAAAACAAATTTACATTTTAGAAAACAAAATTACATATGCCGAAAACAAATTTACAAGTGCTGAAACACTTTTACATATGCCAAAACAAATTTACAAACACTGGGTACCCAAGCACTTGTAAATTAGTTTTTTCTTTTGTTGTAAATTTGTTTTTGTTTTTTTGTAATTTTGTTTTCTGAAATGTAAATTTGTTTTGCACTTCTCGGCCACCGTAATTAGGCCAGTCGAAGGTACAGGTAGCACTTGGGATAGAAGGCACCTGCTTTAAAATACATATATAAACATTACATTTTGTAAAAGCTTCAACTCAAAGCAATCTACAATTTAAAACCAATACAATTCAAACAACTATGGGTATTGGTATTGCTAAAGGGGTCATCACTGGTGAGTTTGGTGGTAGTGAGGTTTGAACATCAAGCCTTCCAATTAAAAGTCAAGTACCTAAGCCACCACTGCATTTCATATGTAAAAGCTAAAAGATTCTTATATTCTTATATTTTTATTCTTATATTCTAATATTCTCGAGGATTAAATCACTCTCATTTAAAGATGCTAAACTGCACCATCACAAGTCTCCTTCCCTTTTTCCACTATTGTACAGTTTTTTTAAATCTGTGATCCCACATTTGTTGTGGTTGTTTCCACCGCCAAATGACCCATACTGCACTTGTGCTAAATTTGACCAAGGACCAAATGTACCGTGGTATTTTTTTGTATTTTGTATGCATTTTCTCCCCCTTTTCTCCTGACTTTTAGCATATCCAATTCCCCGATTGCATTATGCTTCCTCTCTACTGATTGAGGAGAGCGAGACTGACACACGCCCCCTCTGACACATGTGCAGTAGCCGACCGCATCTTTTCACCTGCACAAGGCGAGTTCATATGTGGATCTACTTTGTGTATGGAGAGCCCTGATCAATGCATTATTCCTCGACTCAATCAGCCAGCACAGGTCGTAATTTACTCAGTTATGAGGAGTCTTCAAAAAGTTTCCGCACTTATTTTCTTTGGAAACGGTGAGGGTGGAAGGAGCAGTAATTGGTCGTTTCTGAGAGACTGAGAGAGAGCTTATAGTCCGTATTTAGCACCATCTGATTTCCACCTATTTGGACACTTAAGGAAGCTTTAAGGGGAAGAAGATTTTCATGTGATGATGATGTGAAAGCAGCGGTGCATCAATGGCTACACGCTCAACCAAAAACATTTTTTTGCTGATGGCATTAAATAGTTGGCATGACACTGGGAAAAATGCATCGGAAGATGACTGTGTAGAAAAGTTCTTAATTCTTAATAAAGTTTTAAAAAGTGCGGAGAACATACATACATACATTTATGTGACTTACATTTACCACTGTTCATTTATGGCTGGTTTTAAATAAATGTCAAAAGTTAAAAAGTCTTTCTCACTCATTTCCTGTCTGATCTTTCTTTACTTATCTATCTCATGTTCACACTGTGGTGAAATACACACCTCCTCCATTTTTACCCTCATATATCATCCTCTCCACCCTCTCTATAGATTCATCAGTCCGTTTATCTTTCTGTTATTTTATTACTCACTTCATAAGTTTATAGCCTTAATAACTCAATAGTTACCTTATGCTGAGGTGACATTTATCTAGGAGTGTAATTTAAGAAATGCTGTAAATTAGAAGCTGGTGAAACACATTCAAATAAGCTTTACTTTTCTATGGTCCTAGAGTCTGCAGGACAGTTTTCATTTGACCATGTGATCAGCAACTAACTTAAGTAGAGCTTAAAAGTACTGATCATCTTCTTTATTTATTATATGACTGAACACTGGTGATGAAAACTTAGACATCACCCATGTTTCAGCAGCTTCTAATTTATGGCAGAACGTTTGTGACTTTGGGCATTACATTAAAAAAATTCTATTTATATATACACTGATCAGCCATAACATAAAAAACGCCTCCTTGTTTCTACACTCACTGTCCATTTTATCAACTCCACTTACCATATAGAAGCACTTAGTAGTTCTACAATTACTGACTGTAGTCCATCTGTTTCTCTACATACCTTTTTAGCCTGCTTTCATTCTCAGCACTGCAGTGACACTGACATGGTGGTGGTGTGTTAGTGTGTGTTGTGCTCGTATGAGTGGATTAGACACAGCAGCACTGCTGGAGCTTTTAAACACCTCACTGTCACTGCTGGACTGAGAATAGTCCACTAACCAAAAATATATCCAGCCAACAGCGCCCAGGTTATTACTGGAAAAAGATGATTTCTTGCAGTTAACTTGCAATTATTAGTCTGTGTATTTTAAAACTGTAATTCTAGACAGGAACATTCTCAATGTGTTCAAGCAAAAAAAATGAACAACTCTTGTACAAATGTGACAGAATACCTCTAATAACCCAGCGTGTTATTGAATAGACATACAGTTAGCCATGATTAAAAACTAAAAAAGGTCATGTATGTCATTTTTACAATGCTACACAGACTTCCCTTTTCTTCTTTCACACATGTTTTTGCTGCTCATTAGTGTGAAAGTAACATCTACACTTGTGTTATGGCTGCCACTGAGCTGTAACACAGGAAGTGTGGGTGGTAGGAGCTCTGGGTACCCTACAGCCATAAAAGTCACAACAGAAAAAAAGGCCATAATGTTCTGCCCCTAAAATTTTCACTAACTTGTAAACTGTTGATTCTGTTATGCACAATATCATTGGGGTTAAACAGAGTATCTATTTTTGCAGCAAATGTGGCAAATTGATACTGTTTATAAAGATGATTGAAGCGGTTATGAACAAAATCTACCTTTGATCTGATCTTATCAAGGCTTTAACTGAAGTAAATGTAGTAAAAATGAACAAATTATTAGGATTTTAACGTCATGTTTTACACTTTGGTTACATTCATGACAGAAATGGTAGTTTCTCATTACACAAGATTCATCAGTTCACAAGTTTAATGTCAAACACAGTCATGGACAATTTTGTATTCACCTCACTTGCATGTCTTTGGACTGTGAGAGGAAACCGGAGCCCACAGAGGAAACCCACGCAGGCACGGGGAGAACATGCAAACTCCACACGAAAAGGACCCGGACCGCCCCACCTAGGGATCGAACCAGGACCTTCTTGTTGTGAGGCGACAGTGCTACCCACTGAGCCACCGTGCCACCCTAAATAAACCATTTAATAAGCAAAACTGCAAATGTTACAGTCATTAACATGTATTATCTTGTGTATGTAGTATTTTGTACAATTCACTTTTACTACTGAGTTTTATGCTAGGTAGAAGAAATCTGAGATCACACCTAATCACTTTTTGGGCTGTCCTGGATTTCCCTGCCTTGTGTGCAGTGTTTCCCAGTGGAACCAGACCTTCTGAGATTCCGATCAGTTGCTGATGTCTTACTGTAGTTTCGGAGACTTGATGACTCCAGAATAAGATAAAAATCCTCTTTTTAATATTGGATTGCATCTGTGAGAAATTCAGTTCATTCATTCTGTTTGTTTAAGGATTTTACTGTCATGTTTTACACTTTGGATACATTCATGACAGGACAGGTAGTTACAGGTTACACATAATGTAACAGTTCAAATTCAACGTCAAACACAGTCACGTTCAATTTGTTATATCCAATTTACTTAACTTGCATGTCTTTGGACTGTAGAATGAAATCAGAGCTCCCACACAGACACAGGGAGAACATGCAAACCCAACACAAAAAGGACTCGAACCGCTGCATCTGGAAATCGAACCCAGGACCTTCTTGCTGAGAGGCGACAGAGCTACAACATCCTGCCATTATCCATTTGTACAGTGCCTTGCAAAAGTATTCAGCCCCCTTGAACTTTTCAACCTTTTGCCACATTTCAGGCTTCAAACATAACGATATGAAATTGTAATTTTTTGTGAAGAATCAACAACAAGTGGGACACAATCGTGAAGTGGAACGAAATTTATTGGATATTTTAAACTTTTTTTAGAAATAAAAAACTGAAAAGTGGGGCGTGCAATATTATTCAGCCCCCTTGCGTTAATACTTTGTAGCGCCACCTTTTGCTGCGATTACAGCTGCAAGTCGCTTGGGGTATGTCTCTATCAGTTTTGCACATCGAGAGACAGAAATTTTTGCCCATTCTTCCTTGCAAAACAGCTCGAGCTCAGTGAGGTTGGATGGAGAGCGTTTGTGAACAGCAGTTTTCAGCTCTTTCCACAGATTCTCGATGGGATTCAGGTCTGGACTTTGACTTGGCCATTCTAACACCTGGATACGTTTATTTGTGAACCATTCCATTGTAGATTTTGCTTTATGTTTTGGATCATTGTCTTGTTGGAAGATAAATCTCCGTTCCAGTCTCAGGTCTTTTGCAGACTGCAACAGGTTTTCTTCCAGAATGGTCCTGTATTTGGCTCCATCCATCTTCCCATCAATTTTAACCATCTTCCCTGTCCCTGCTGAAGAAAAGCAGGCCCAAACCATGATGCTGCCACCACCATGTTTGACAGTGGGGATGGTGTGTTCAGGGTGATGAGCTGTGTTGCTTTTACGCCAAACATAACGTTTTGCATTGTGGCCAAAAAGTTCGATTTTGGTTTCATCTGACCAGAGCACCTTCTTCCACATGTTTGGTGTGTCTCCCAGGTGACTTTTTATGGATATCTTTGAGAAATGGCTTTCTTCTTGCCACTCTTCCATAAAGGCCAGATTTGTGCAGTGTACGACTGATTGTGTCCTATGGACACACCTCCCACCTCAGCTGTAGATCTCTGCAGTTCATTCAGAGTGATCATGGGCCTCTTGGCTGCATCCCTGATCAGTCTTCTCCTTGTTTGAGCTGAAAGTTTAGAGGGACGGCCGGGTCTTGGTAGATTTGCAGAGGTCTGATACTCCTTCCATTTCAATATGATCGCTTGCACAGTGCTCCTTGAGATGTTTAAAGCTTGGGAAATCTTTTTGTATCCAAATCCGGCTTTAAACTTCTCCACAACAGTATCTCGGACCTGCCTGGTGTGTTCCTTGGTCTTCATGATGCTCTCTGCGCTTTAAACAGAACTCTGAGACTGTCACAGAGCAGGTGCATTTATACGGAGACTTGATTACACACAGGTGGATTCTATTTATCACCATCAGTCATTTAGGTCAACTTTGGATCATTCAGAGATCCTCACTGAACTTCTGGAGTGAGTTTGCTGCACTGAAAGTAAAGGGGCTGAATAATATTGCACGCCCCACTTTTTAGTTTTTTATTTCTAAAAAAAGTTTAAAATATCCAATAAATTTCGTTCTACTTCACGATTGTGTCCCACTTGTTGTTGATTCTTCACAAAAAATTACAATTTCATATCGTTATGTTTGAAGCCTGAAATGTGGCAAAAGGTTGAAAAGTTCAAGGGGGCTGAATACTTTTGCAAGGCACTGTATGTTGTAAGAGTGCTTTAATAAGTGTTAAAGCTGTTTTGGGGGCAAAGCTGTGTCTGATTCTGCTTATCCATACTAACATATAGTACTGACACTATTGCTGGGTATACAATTACTAACCGCAGTAAATCTGTTACTCTGTCTATTTCATACATTAATGAAAAAGGGACACCTACAGGACCATCTTTATTCGGTTGGTTGAGCGGTTTCAGCCCTATGATGACACTTGACAATTGTAATTTCATTTGCATTTTATTTACATTTTCGGCATTTAGCAGAGACCTTCATCCAAAGCGACTTACAGTAGTGTGATAGTATACAGTCTGAGCAATTGAGGGTTAAGCAGCAACCTGGCGGTGGTGGTACTTGAACCAGCGACCTTCTATTCCAGTACCTTAACCACTAGGCTACAACTGCCAGTATGTGTTCTAGTGTGAGTGTTGTATGTGCAGCAGCAGATCTGGGTTTTTAAATACTGTTTATGTGTTATGGTCTTTTTAGGAACACTTGCTGTAGATGTACAGTTAAAGACTGAAGCTGTTTTCTTCCCTCACACACCATGTCTGATCACAGGATGCTTTTGGCTTTCCATTTGGTTGGAGCACTTTTCTTTACCCAGCATTGACAGTGAGGTGTTGAAAATACCAACCACACTGCTGCACTTAATACACATACACCAGTTCAGCAGACTCTATGATTGGCAATATTTTGTCCACATTTAGACACATGATCAGCAGCATGAGTCTGAGTTAGATAACATCTTATGGTTCGTTTCATGTCAGTAAAGCATGTCTGCTTTGTTATTGGTTTAGCAGTTACACTTCCTCTTTTTCTTCCAACGAAAAAAACAAATGAAACACTGTCTGTATGCTTGTTTTCATCTATGTCTGACAAAAAAGCCCATTAAATATGTATCTTTGAACATGTCTGTATTTATCCACCTATTGAGGGTTATTTGGTGGTGCTGCTGCTAGTATAAAGATGTATGATAAATGTGTTATTGACTGGCAACCTCTAGTATATTCTGTATATTCATCCCTTCTGGACAGAGTTTTGAAAAAGGTGGCCCTCTTGATTGGATGAATGAATGAGTTACATGCACCAATTAGGCCCTCCTAACTGACTGGTCTGCGGCTACGCAGCCCCATACACGACAAACTGTATTCTGGTGTATTCTGACACCTTTCTATCAGAACCAGCGTTAACTTCTTCAGCAGTTTGAGCTACAGTGGCTCGTCTGTTGGATCGGACCACACGGGCCAGCCTTCGATCCCCACGTGCACCAGTGAGCCTTGGCCGGCCATGACCCTGTCGCCGGTTTACCACTGTTCCTATCTTGGACCACTTTTGATATATACTGACCACTGCAGACCGGGAACCCCCCACAAGAACTGCAGTTTTGGAGATGCTCTGACCCAGTCGTCTAGACATCACAGT
Organism: Trichomycterus rosablanca; assembly: GCF_030014385.1. NCBI lineage: Eukaryota > Metazoa > Chordata > Actinopteri > Siluriformes > Trichomycteridae > Trichomycterus > Trichomycterus rosablanca. Next base: position 37,262,527 of record NC_085993.1, read on the forward strand.
TTGGCCCTTGACAAACTCGCTCAAATCCATACGCTTGTCCATTTCTCCTGCTTCTAACACATCAAGTTTGAGGATAAAATGTTCACTTTCTGCCTAATATATCCCACCCACTATTATTCAGTTCAACTGTCAGTGATCATAACGTTATGCCTGGTTGGTGTATGGTCAGTGCTTGTACTGGAGACATAACCCACACAGTGCTGAGAGGGAGGAGGTGACTGTTTCGTGGCTCAGTGTAAAGAGGAAGAGTGAGAGGAAAGCAACCACTCAAACTCATTCCGGAAGTCTGAGTCCCTGTTGCTGTCATTGTCATTCTAAGTCATTTTTAGAATAAGTTCGGTTTGTTTAAGGTTGGCACTGAAAGGTGATTATCCACAGTCTGGACGTGTTGAGATTGTGTCTGGGTGGTAAAGTAAGTACGTTCTAAGACTAAGAATAATACTTCGTTTTTGTAGGCTTACTGATTGTGAATGCAGTCTGATGCATATCTGATTTAAATATATCAGCACATCCCACTGTTTCAGTGGGGGTTAGGCCAGACGACTGAGATGGCTATTATAAAATTATCAGCTTTTTATTTTCCTGATGCTTTGTGTAGTCCAATTTAATGTGTGTGCTGTCTAAGGGGGAAGTGACTAGGGGTGAAAATGTCTAATGGTGACAATCTTTTAATTTCTAAGCTAAACAACACTTTACATAAGTCTCCACTCACAAAGTCATGGAGTATCAAGCTGATTGAAAAAGACTAAGACTATTTTGTAAGCTGTTAAAGAGGCTCTGGGGTCTCAGCAACCCCAAGTCTCATTTTATTCATGTGTTCATTAATACGTCCCGTGTTATTGATTACTACCTGCTTGAAAGATCTAAAAGATCAAAGCAAACTTTAAAAAGTATAAATAAGAACATGCCTAATTTACTCTACATTCATGTCATAGGAGATATCTAGGGTTTTCAAGTATTTTGACTTTTATAAGTACTTTAAAATATGTTGTGATGAGTTTGTGCTGTTAAAATGAAGTCAAACGTATGATCTACTTATTTTTAGCTGATAGAACACTGCTGTTAGGCTTATGGATGCTTCTACTTCTAGGGCTAATGATTAAGCTTCTAGGGCCAGTGATAGCTCAGTGGTTAAGGTACTGGACTAGTAAGCAGAAGGTTGCCGGTTCAAGCCCCGCCACCACCAAGTTGCCACTGTTGGGTCCCTGAGCAAGGCCCTTAACCCTCAATTGCTCATCGTGTTCAGCTCATTGTGTAAGTCGCTTTGGATAAAAGCGTCTCCTAAATGCTGAAAATGTAAAATGTAAATTAAGCTACCTAGCAGAAACCTATTTAGTCTTCTTCATACAATGTAAAAGCAGTGAAACTAAAAACAAACCGAAACTGTCAACAATATAAGTATTATGTGCAGCTGATCAGCCATAACATTAAACTCACTGTCCTACACTCACTGTCCATTTTTATCAGCTCAACTTACCATATAGAAGCACTTTGTAGTTCTACACTTACTAACTGTAGTCCATCTATTTCTCTACATGCTTTGTTAGCCCCCTTTCATGCTGTTCTTCAATGGTCAGGACTCTCCCAGGACCACTACATAGTAGGCATTATTTGGGTGGTGGATGATTCTCAGCACTGCAGTGACACTGACATGGTGGATCAGACACAGCAGCGCTGATGGAGTTTTTAAACATCTCACTGTCACTGCTGGACTGAGAATAGTCCACCAACCAAAAATATCCAGCCAACAGTGCCCCGTGGGCAGCATCCTGTGACCACTGAGGAAGATCTAGAAGATGACCAACTCAAACAGCAGCAATAGATGAGCGATCGTCTAGGTCAAGCATCTAGGTGTTCCATAGTTTCGGGGCAGCCACAGAGAAAGCAGCTTGTCCGAGTGTGTGTGACAGTTAAAAGCAACTGGTCAGAAGATCCTAAAATTCTTTTTTTGAAGTAGTACATATGCTTTAAGGTTTTTGTTATGTGATTTAGTATGCATTTCTACTCACTATAGTTAAAAAGATTGCTCATTTTAGTTACTGTAGCCCTTCTGGCTATTCTTTTCAGACCTCACTTAACAAAGCATGTCTGTCTTCTGTATTTACACCATTTTGAGAAAACTGTAGCAATTGTTGTGAGTAAAAATCCCATGAGATTTAAAGCAGTTGACCCACGATTGTATGATTTTATGCAGTGCTGCCACATGACTGGTAATTTAGTTAATGACACGAGAGTAAGCAGGTATACAGTTTGTGCCCCTTAGGTGTGATCAATAGGTTACTAAGAAATGCCATTCCTACCACCCTAACAACACAGCTAATTATGCACTTCTAGATTCTAGAACAGGGAAGGTTATGGCAATGTTAAGCTTGAACTTGAGACTTGGGGCGAATGCATTATATGCTGCCACTTTGAAGTACCAAATGAGAAGCTTGTCTCTGTCTTTTAGAATCCATGAGCTCTACAAAATGGAAGCAGTTGGCAAGTTTGACTTCACCGCCACAGCCGAGGATGAGCTAAGCTTCAAGAAAGGTGAACAAATTAAGGTAAGGTAAAAATCAAAAAGCTATTAATATATAATATATATATTAATAAGCTATTAATATATAAATAAACTGTACAGTTTAGTGTGTGTGTGAGTGAATGCATTTAGCTCTTTTTGTTTTGTTATTTAATACACTTCCAGTATATAGAACACATGGTCAAAAGTATGTGGATGTAGTTATAGTCATAATAATGCCCATGGTTTTGAAATGGCATGTCCAACCAACTCATTAACAGGTATCTACATACTTTTGGCAATGTAATGTGTATTTATTTACACACGGTAAGATGGTAGATGAGATTGAATTCATCAGAAGTATGTTCTGGTAGTTTTTGACCACTGAGTGGCACTGTTGGATAGATCGAGTCCCCATATTAAGTAGATACATAGTGGTCAAACAGCTACATGTATTACACTTTTTGGTTACATTCATGACAAAACAGGTAGTTTACTCGTCACACAAGGTTCATCAGTTCACAAGTTTAATGTCAAACAGTCATGGACAATTTAGTATATCCAATTCACCTCACTTGCATGTCTTTGGACTGTGTGAGGAAACCGGAGCCACCAGAGGAAACCCACGCAGGCACAGGGAGAACATGCCATCTCCACACAGAAAGGACCCGGACCGCCCCACCTGGGGATTGAACCCAGGACCTTCTTGCTGTGAGCCACCATGCCACCCAAACAGCTACATGTAAAACAATATTTAGAAAAACTAAAACATGACTATTTGCCATTAATTCAATTAGATTAAAGAAAAAGGGTTAGATGCAGCACACTGTAGTGGGTAGCAATGTCACCACACAGAAGTGACAGGGTGCTTTTTCTGGGGAGTTTGCATGTTCTCCCTGGTTCACTCCAGGTGTTCCGATTTTTTTACAAGTCCAAAGACATACAGTCAGGCCAACTGGAGCTACTAAAAATTGCCTTAAATGTGAGTGTGTCTCTGTGATGGACTGGCAGCTTGTCTGGGGGTGTCTCCTGCCTTTCACCAAGTGAATTAGACCCACTGTGACCCTGACCACAACAAAACAGTGGTAAAACAGACAGTGAATGAATTAACATCCAGAGAGAAGTTGTGAGAATTGAACTAGTGCATTGCTCATCACTGAAGCAAACATAAATTTCTTAAGGTATCAGGAACTGTAACCGGAAACTCTCTGGCCACAAAATTAAACCCCAAACATAAAAACAAAACAACCCCAGACTGGTTTATAAAAAGAAATAAAGTCTCTTGAATGTACCAGCCGATGTTCTATAACAAATTCAACTAAACAGTTATGGAGGATTGTTATATTGCTTATTGTGTGTCAATAAGAGGGACTAATGTAACTGAAGACAATTTGGTTGGATAATTGGGTCAACATTGATCCCCAATAAGCACTTGAGAGGTGTAATGCACTTACCCATTACTGCTGAGATCAGAGTCGGCTGGCCAGGTTCCTATACAGACATGATAGGCTGTGTCTGTTGGGAGGGATAGTTAGTCATTCCTTTAGTCTTTATTTTAGTAACTTGTAGAACCTAAATACTTTTTGCCTGTAATCAACACAGTCTTGTTCCCTGGGTTCTGACAACTCATACTAGTGACTATATTACTTGCATCTTTGCACAATATTGCATGTTTTTGCACCTTATTCTCACCTTATTCTACCTGCTGCTATATAAACCCTACGCTGCTAACTGGATATCAGAATACGTTTTTATTAGGGCTGTCGAAGTTAACGCGATAATAATAACGCATTCCAGTGTTGCCAGATTGGGCGGTTAACCGCCAGATAGGGCGGATTTTGTTGGAAAACAATTTAATAGCATTTAAATAACACTTGTTTAAAAGAAAATATTCAGTTTTAAGAAGCACCAGCATTGTAGAAGGCTAATAAAAGTAAAGTCAATTTTCAATGCTGATTTGGCTTAATAGTGTTGGTCAGTCTGTATCATATTCTTGAAATGATAAAGTATTGCAAAGGAATATCTTTGAAATTCTTCCTCATAATGTTAAGGTTGCTATATTTTGGTTTTTCACTAGTCAGGGAAAATTAAGAGAGAAAAAAGCTTATTATTATTATCATGCGTGTGATATATATCATTTATGTGATCTGAGTATCACGTTACCACTGTACGTCACTGAGCTGATATATGTATCAGGTGACCAGCGGGTAACGGCGTGTTATGTTTAAGTGTGATGCTCCAAGTTGTGGATTAAGCAATAAAGACAAACTTGTTCTCCACATAACTAGTGTCATTTGTATTTCGTGGTTAAGTACAAAACATAACAATGCGGGTCTTCGTGATGTAATTCTACATGGCACTCACTGCCTGTATAGGTACATTTTTCCTGTATAGAATTTGCGTTAACGGCACTTTTTTAAATCGCGTTAAATTGAGATCGCGTTAATGCGTTATTATCGCGTTAACTTCGACAGAACTAATATACAGTATATACACTACAAAATACAAATACATTTACACTATGTATTGCACTATATCTAGAACATTCTTACAGGAGGACATGTTGGTGGAAAATAATAACAAAAATGGCCTTAATCCCCCTAATATATCCCATAAGACCCAATGTGCAAAGAAATACAATTCAATATACAATTGCTTATGTTGATAAAAGTAAATTAGCTTGAGTAAGTCACCCTAAGATGGACTTGGATTTGGTAAAGTAGCAAATGTGCTATTTTTTAACCTCTGAGATATAGCAGCTACATTTTAAAAGGCAGATTTTCTTTAATTTTGTTTAGAATTCTGCACACTAACAGACAGTGTTTAGATTCACTACAGTGAAATACATTTTATTTTTTTACTTTTTCTAATACTAATAAACCGTTAAATTTCGGGAAAAACTGATAAAACACGTCTGTATGCGCATGCTCGGTTAGTACATTTAATTATACAGTAGTTTTTTCTTACACCAAGTGAACTTGAACAACCCCCGAATCCCGGCCACACTGCTCACGTTCAAAATTAATTGATACTTTAAAGTTTTAATTTGGTTCCCTTACGTCTCTTTTATTTTAAATACCGTCTAGCATAACATTAGCACAACGGCTCAGTCAGTATGTTTCAAAAACTCAAACGAGCACGCGCGCGCACGCTCACGCTAAAATAGTGCAGACTGCAGAGTCTAGGTCAGGGGTCTCAAACTCAATTTACCTGGGGGCCGCTGGAGGTAGAGTCTAGGAGCGGCTGGGCCGCATCAAGTATTCCACAAAAGTACAGGTATTCCAAACAAAAGTACAACTGATCCAAACCTCTCAATCTTTATTAATAACAGTTCAGAACATGAACAATTCTTCAGAACATAGACTTCTATTACCTACTCTTTGCTGCCAGAAACCTTCAAAGATCCATTATTCCCAGAATTGTCTTACATCTTGAAGGTTTTCTTTGGGTCATTTAGTGAAAGTCAGAGCACTTGTAACTGTGACTTGTTTTGAGTTATGAGATCTGCAGTATGACTGTTGTTTGGTATTTGTTGGTGATGAAAAGAAGGCTGGTCTATAGAATCCACAATTAATGCCAACTTCAGTGGTTATACAGTTTGAAAATGTTTTATGGGATGTTCTGTACTAAAATGACACATTACACATCCCTAAATGTTTTAAATGTTCTATCAACATGTTTTTTCTATTATATTTTAATAAAAAACAACTATTGTGAGATATATTCACTTGTCCTGTTTGCATTACACAGGAGAGACCCCCCCTATTGTTAAGAATTTTTTTTTTACTAACACAAGTAACGAAGTAACGTTTACTCTGAGTACGTTTTAAATGAGTTACTTGTTTACTTGAGTAGGTTTTTAGACTAGTAATTTTACTCGTATTTCAGTAAAAATTATTTAAAGTAGTAGTACTTTTACCTGAGTACAATATTTTAGTACTCTTTCCACCTCTGCCCAATACCTGAGTGTTTGGGATATTATTCAGAAAGCCCTTTCTATATATTCTGAGAGGAATTTGAAAATTTTATCATTGTTCATAGCTTTTTTGAGCACTTCGTTTTTCTTATCATTATTAAATTTATCTCTCAGGTGTTTATGCATTTCACATTCATAAATAAAGTGATCTAGATTTTATTCTTATCTTACACATCCTTCTGCTCTACCAAATCTCTCCGCCACTGAGCTAACTCTGGTGTCCATGTTACTTCACCTCTCTTAATTCTTAATATCAAGTGCATTGTCTGTTTTATATATTTTAAATTATTGCTCTTTTTGATTAAATTGATCTTGGTAAATTCGTTTTCTTTTGCGATCGCACCTTTCTGTCCTCGGTACCTTCCACTGGCTGACAGGATATATTTCCTTCCACTTGGTGTCGCTCTGAATCACGTTTCAGCCAAGTGACGTTTGTAAATTGAAACTGTTTACTATAGGTAAATGTAGTGCATTATCTTCCACCCCTAGATACAAACTATGTAAACACGTAAGGTCATCAAAGTTTATATACGCTTATAAAGGACATGTATGTCACGAAAGAACATGAACCTCGTTATCTAAAACAGTTTCTTGAGTTTCTTGAGAGGTTTCTGGGCAAAAAAAATAAAATTTGCCAGGTCAAGTTTATACACACATTCATTGAAAAAGTTGTTGTGTCCTTTGTGTCTGTTTTTATTATTATTGACTACAACTGACTGAGCTCATATTATTAGACCTAGATTGATAATTAGGTAAAACGTTTAGGAAAATGTTTACTGATCTCAAAGCAAATCATACATTTTCAAAAGTCAGGAATGTCACTGCAGGCCATTTATATGCTTTTTTCCATGTATTTTGTACAGATGACTTTAAAACCTGAGTTACCGTGACATCAGTGACTTGGTGTAGGAAGGGGTTTTGTTGTTGTTTGATGCATATAGGATATGCTTCCCAGCAGGGTGTCATATGGGGGAATAGTTATGATGATTCTAAGGGCCTGTGACTGACAGGGGCCTAAAAATATTAAAACATTAAGTGTTTATTGTAATATTAAATTAACAGAACTTTTTGCTAGTAGTACTTGCTTATGGTAATCAGCATGTATAATGCATTTCTTTGCAGATTTTGGGGACTAAGGATAACTGGTACAGAGCTGAAAAATGCGGCATAGAGGGCTTCGTTCCGAAGAATTACATTTCCATCAACATCCCCAGGTGATTATGATAGATTTATAGTCAAGCTTGAGGGGATTTGCAGCACCAAAAGTGAAAATGTATTCCTGACAGTTTTTAAAAGAGTTAGGACACACCAGTACACAATAAATCTTTTAAAATGAAAGGAATGGGTATAAATCTAATGATTAACATAAAACATGAGGCTTATTATTCCCTTCTTCTGAGAAAGCAGCAAAATTGTTTTGAATGTGATCTGAATAAATTTAACAAACTAACTGACCTTCAAAATAATGGTACAATGTATTACATAAAATAAATCATGAATAAATACATGTCCAATCATTTAAAAATATGAAATATTAAAATCTTGTCATATTGGAATATATTTATAGTGATTTTCACTTACACTCACCTCTTACACAAAATATTTATTTCCCTGCTTAAAATAAGCTCTTCAAAATCAAACAAATTTCTATAATAAAAGTATATATAATGCACAAAGAATAAATAAAAAAGTAATTGGTAGTGAGGGGAAAATGTATTATTTCATCACAAATTGATGACAGTTCATTGCTGCTAGGCCGTTGTTGACAAGATATGTCTGTCTAGGAAATAACTAAGTTTATGCAGCATTGCTGATTTGCTGATCAGATCTGGGCTATAAATATGATCTTGGTGCAGCTATTGCTTCTTATCTATCTTCCTGACTATTTTTTTGTAGCTGGTATCAGGAGGACATGAGTCGTCAAGCAGCCACGGATGCACTCAAGACCCAACCTATAGGCGCGTTTATCATACGTGGAAGCCAGAGCTCTCCAGGAAACTTCTCCATTTCTGTCAGGTAACAAACTCAGGAACATATCTTAGATGTTATATCAGAGCAATTATTGTTTGCTCTGAAATATCCAATGTATTTTATTTTTAATTACACTGTGAACATACACATGTAGGAGACATGTATGTAAGTCTTTAGATTTTTTTAGATTTCCCTTAGCATATCTACATTTTCTAAGTAGTAACTGATCATGTATTAATACTTCTAGTGTAAATTAACATTTTCTCTCACAACATACAGCAATGTAAATGACTAATTTAGTGGTGTTAAATTATACATTGTCATTTAACTTAGCATATACACAGATCAGCCATAACATTAAAACCACCTCCTTGTTTCTACACTCACTGTCCATTTTATCAGCTCCACTTACCATATAAAAGCACTTTGAAGTTTTAATCTATTTCTCTACATACCTTTTTAGCCCCCTTTCACACTGTTCTTCAATGGTCAGGAGTTTTTAAATACCGTGTCCACTCACTGTCCACTCGATTAGACACTCCTACCTAGCTGGTCCATCTTGTAGAAATAAAGTCAGAGCCGATCACTCATCTATTGCTGCTGTTTGAGTGTGTCATATTTTAGGCCTTCATCAGTGGTCACAGGACGCTGCCCACGGGGCACTGTTGGCTGGGTATTTTTGGTTGGTGGACTATTCTCAGTCCAGCAGTGACAGTGTGGTGTATAAAAACTCCAGCAGCGCTGCTGTGTCTTATCCACTCATACCAGCACAACACACACTAACACACCACCACCATGTCAGTGTCACTGCAGTGCTCTGAATAATCTACCACCCAAATAATACCTACTCTGTGGTGGTCCTGGGAGAGTCCTGACCATTGAAGAACGGCATGAAAGGCCGGCATGAACAAAGCATGCAGAGAAACAGATGGACTAAAGTCAGTAATTGTAGAACTACAAAGAGCTTCTATATGGTAAGTGGAGCTGATAAAATGGACAGTGAGTGTAGAAACAAGGAGGTGGTTTTAATGTTATGGCTGATCAGTGTATACAGTATAATGTCATTTAACTATGTATATATGTATTTATTATTCATAGAAATGAATGGAAACAATGCAAGTGTCCACATATTTTTGTTATATAGTGTAGGTGAACCCTAGTGACCCTAGCCAGGATGTAGTGATTTACATAAATGATAATGATGTTCTTTGTATTTCCTTAAAAAATGCCTTAAATTAAGTTGTTTATTGTTTATCGTTTACAGGCATGAGCTGGACGTTCAGCACTTTAAGGTTATGCAGGACTGCAGGGGACAGTACTTTTTGTGGTCAGAGAAATTTAGCTCTCTAAATGAACTTGTAAATTACTACACACTCAACTCCATCTCCAAGCACAGCTGTGTCCGCCTTTTCACTGACCAGAGGGTGAGCCAGCCAGGAGTCATACCCATGGATACATACAGGGTAACACTTTTAATATTTACATTTAAAGGGAAACCAGTCTGTAGGAATTACATAGATCATTTATGTAACATCTTTAAAGTAATTATGGCAAACTAATGAGTAGACCAAGGTACATACACTGTTAAGAGACATGCACTGTACTATATGCCATGGCAGTTGGCATAGCAAGGATTTTTTTTCAGTTATGAGGACCTATGATCCGACTTTTTACCCCAACCCTATTACCAACAGCCAATCGTTGTTCATGCAGCTGCCCAGCCTAGTCAGAAGGCAGAGCTGAGATTCGATAAGATAACACTTTATTGATCCTGAAGGAAATTGCAGGATCCCGAAGGAAATTGAATTCATATCTTTTTTCGATACGATGTATTCGAAACCCCAACTCTGGTGTGCTAGCGTACTTTACCGCTGCGCCACCTGAGCGGCTTCAATTTTTTCAGTGTTTAAAACACAATTTACTTTGCCCAAAAGGTTTATTGAGGGTTTCGAACTATTTGACTCTTTTTATTTTCACTTTTTACGGGAAGTCATGATTATTTCAGCAAGACAATGCCAGGCCTCATTCTGTATGTGCTGTAGACACAGAATGTGTGTGCTTGACTGGCCTGCCTGCAGTCCAGATCTGTCTCCTATTGAAAGTGTATAGTGCATCATGACGAGGGGGATCAGACAATGGCACCCACAGACTGTTGAGCAGCTGAAGTCTTGTGTCAAGCAAGAATGGAGAAAAATTTCACTTGCAAAACTGCAACAATTAGTGTCCTCCATTAGAAAGTCTTATTAATAAGAAAGGTGATGAGACACATGAGTAAACATGCCTCTGTCTGAACTTTTTTGGAGTGCGTTCCAGGCATCACATCCTTCAGATCCTTCTTTTTTTATTGTGTTTTACAAAATGTCTTAACTTTTCTGGAAATGGGGTTTGTATATCAAAACACTTATTTACTTCTAATGTAATTTCTCTTTACATCTTCCAGAGTCCTTTAAATGCTGCTCCTGCTGCCAGTTCACACCCTCAGGTAGTAATGCTATGCTTTATATTAACAATATAAATATAAATGACAAGTACAAAGTGTTTTAATAAACAAAAACAAAGGTGGATTTCCTGTACTGAGTATTCCCTCAAGTTTGTGTGTGTGTTCCTTACAGGAAAGAGACCGGTTGACGAGAGATAAAGAGGTTAGATCAGCACGACCCCAGGCCCCTCCTAGACCTGCGGAGACTCTCCAAACTCCACAGGTAACAACAAACACTAATGTAGGCACAACAACTATAAACTGTTTAAGGAAATACTTTATAATACAATGATGTAAGATTAAGGTCCTTTCAAATATCGCTGCTCTTGAGTAATAACCCTGTTCAATAGTTTATCCAATCACTTGCTTATTGTAAAATGATAATGGTGGGGTGTAATTGGGTTTAAAAGTCACTAGAATAATATTTTGTGGACTGGTGAGTCAAAGGTGGAACTTTTTTGCACCTGGCATAAAGCCCCACTGCATTCTAGCACAAGAACATCATACCAGCAGTCAAACATGGTGGTGGTTGTTTGGTGATCTGGGGCTGCTTTGCTTCTGCAGGACTTGGACGACTTGTTATAACTGATGAAACCATGAATTCTGCTCTCTATCAAAAAATCCTGAAGGAGAATGTCCGCCTGTCAGTTTGTAACCTAAAGCTTATGCACAGTCAAAACAATGATCTGAATCACTCAAGCTAATCCAAAAAAAACAAAATGAAGGTTCTGGAATGGCCTGACTGGATCATATTGTGATGATGTGGAAAGGCATTTAACAGGCAGTTCATGCTCGAAAACTTTCTAATGTAGCCAAATTAAAACAATTCTGCAAAGAACACTGGGCCAAAATTACACAGTGATGTAAAAGAACCATCAAGTTATCACAAGTTATCACAGTTGTTGCTGACAAGGGTGGCACAAACAGTTATTCGGTTTTATTCGTTTTTATTTCTTACATAAGTGATATTTATTTTAAATGCATCATCATCAATGCATGGAATGCTGATTCAAAAGTTGCATTTTGTGTTCACTCCTTTTAGTAAATTTAGTTGGAAAATCTAAGACATTGTGACAAATTAGATGTATAATATAATATAATACACCGACAAGGTATAACATTAAAACCACCTCCTTGTTTCTACAATCACTGTTCATTTTATCAGCTCCACTTACCATATAGAAGCACTTTGTAGTTCTACAATTACTGACCGTAGTTCATCTGTTTCTCTGCATACTTTTTTAACCTGCTTTCACCCTGTTCTTATGATCAGGACCCCCCACAGGACCACCACGGAGTAGGTATTATTTGGGATCATTTTCATAACTGCAGTGACCCTGACATGGCGGTGGTGTGTTAGTGTGTGTTGTGCTGGTATGAGTGGATCAGACACAGCAGTGCTGATGGAGTTTTTAAACACCTCACTGTCCCTGCTGGGTTGAGAATAGTCCACCAACCAGAAACATCCAGCCCACAGCGCCCCGTGGATCTCAAAGATGACCAACTCAAACAGCAGCAATAGATGAGCGATCGTCTCTGACTTTACATCTACAAGGTGGACCAACTAGGTAGGAGTGACTAATAGAGTGGACAGTGAGTGGACATGGTATTTAAAAACTCCAGCAGCGCTGCTGTGTCTTATTCACTCATACCAGCACAACACACACTAACACACCACCACCATGTCAGTGTAACTGCAGGGCTGAGAATGATCCACCACCTAAATAATACCTACTCTGTGGGGGTCCTGACCATTAAAGAACAGCATGAAAGGGGGCTAACAAAGTATGTAGAGAAACAGATGGACTACAGTCAGTAATTGTAGAACTACAAAGTGCTTCTATATGGTAAGTGGAGCTGATAAAATGGACAGTGAGTGTAGAAACAAGGAGGTGGTTCTAATGTTATGGTTGATCGTGTACATATACATATATAATGTATACATATACATATAATGCATCTAGCAAACAAGTGAATCAACTTTAGTGCAAAAACCCTAGGCATAGTTCAGGTTTATCTAAGTGATAATAAGATAAATTTCCTGTCTTGCATCAGTAGGGAAATAAAATGTGTGTGTGTGTGTGTGTGTGTGTTCAGATTCAGGTTAAGGCTCTGTATGACTTCATAGCAGAGGAGAAGGATGAGCTGTCATTCAGTGCTGGGGACATTATTGAGGTTCTAGAACAATCTGAATCATTCTGGTGGAAGGGCCGGCTTCGAGGCAGAACCGGATTCTTCCCCTGCAACTACATTATGCGCTTATAAAACAAACAAAAGCCAAACAAATCAGATCTTTTTGGTTAACATTGTTAATTTTTGTCAATAATATATCAAGTTTTATGCACATTTACAAATGTATTATATTTGTTTTAGTATTTGCTTTTCTTTCTTATGTATAAAGCAAAAAAAGTCATATGCTATCTTTTCCTTCTAACTGAATACAGCCATTTAACATATTTTGTAGTAATTTACATTTTAAGTATTATTTGTATAAATAGTCCATGTTGTGTGAATAATGCAATGAACACGTCTTTATTATTAGATATAAAAACCCTTTTACATTCATATTTTAAATCGTTTTGTTTTATTTCACGACAGTTATATTGTAAAATGTGTCTTTTGAATCACTTCGACAACAAACTGGGTGGCGGTGTTTCAATCCTCTCAAAAAATCCTACACAGTGTGCTCGAAATAGTAGCATTGCTACTGGTCGAAATCCACCTCAGTACAGTATTCAGTATATAGAATGGTATTTGGGACATACCAGTTCTTTTCTACACGGAGTTACATATGCCTAAGCATATGAAATTGCACACTTGAGCCTTGCTTGTTTTTCACCCTGGTTTCCTCAGGGTACTCTCTGGTTTAATTTCATCTTATTTCACAATAAATATATGGGAGGGGGTCAGATACTAATGTAAAAACTATGAATAAACATATTCCACTCAAAGTTTTGCATATGTTAGGCTCTGTCAGTATTCCCATCAGCTGTTGATATGGTAGGAACGTTTTAGAAATGCAGGAACCCCCTTCCCCCAAGCCCATAGATTTGGTCCCCCCAATCTTTAGTTCATGGTTACGGCCTTGCTACAGAAGATGAACTGGGTACAAGTGTGTGTTTCCCATCTCGTCCAGAGTTTATTCCCTTGACCCTTACTTAAATAAAGTGGTTATTAATAATCTGTTTTATATACAGTACAACAATATACAGTGGTACCTGGCTGATTGATGGTGCCTGCACAGAGATGTGAAAAGAGTGCTCTCAGGATGTGTACACAACGCTGAGCTGCACTGCACTCGTCAAAGTGCAGGTGATAAAATGCATATGGCATGCTGTTCATGTGTCGGAGGGGGCGTGGGTTAGCTTCGTTCTCCTCAATCAGAGCAGGGATCGGCATTGGTGGAGAGGAAGCATGACGCAATCGGGCAGTTGGATGCATGAATGGATACAGAGAAAATGCATGAAAAAAAAAATATATATATATATAAAGTATACATTTAATATAACATTAAATAGTAAAGTGAATATTAAATAGTAAACTATAGGAAATTTACGGCACAGCCCGCACAAAAGCTCTTGTGCTGCTTGTCATGTGAATGCACCTTTACTCCACTTTTAACAGTTTTCAATTGTATTTCAGTGTTTTTTTTTTTATTATTATTGTGTTATTTGTAGTGTATAAGTGTCAAACAACCCCATTTTTTACATAAGCCTAAATATATAATATATGCAGTTCCAAGGGACCATGGAACGCATTAACAGGTTTCCTATACATCCTTATGGGAAAAAAAATACCTTGAAACTCAACGCATTTTAAACTCAACGCCACTCCCACAACCAATTGACGTTGTACCACTATACTGCACTCATTCATTTAGGTGTTTATGTATTATATTTGTTTATTTGGGAAGTGCGCAACTGCGCATGCCCGGAGCGAGTGTTCAATAAAGATAGGAAATCCCGGCCAGGGTAGGAATATTAGGTACATTTCCGAAGCCCCGCCCACTTTCTCTCGAACCCTCACCTACCTTTATACAGGTGAGTTTCTTTAACAGTATCATCACTTCCTGTAAAGCAGTAAAGCAGGAGGAATACCAGCACATGGAAGAGTAATCAGCAGAAGGAACAGTTCAGGTACATATGAGAGCGCGGGAGCGAGCATGGCTGAGTCCCAGCTGGAGTGTATGGAAGACGGCCGGATCGGGGAGTCGGTTCCCGAATCCAGACCCGAGTTTTATTACAGTGAGCAGCAGAGAGTCGCTCTGGAGGAGCTCCTCAAAGACGGAGACGGCGCGTTCAAGACGCGGCTGCGCGAGGACAACTTCAAAGACTTTCTGTCTGCGCGAGAGCTCAAAACCATCCAGAACACTTTCGTGGAGTATAAGACAGACGAGAACAAGGCCGCGGTGGGTGCGGACTCGGTCTCGCTGCGCTCCACTTACTGGCCGCAGCTGTCCGATATTGATGTCCCCACGCTGGACATGGGCTGGCCGTCAGGAGGCTTCTTTAGAGGGGTGACGCGCGTTACCGTGCACACGCACCCGCCCAAAGCCAACGGGCCGCACATTAAAGAAGTGGTGCGGAGGTTGATCCAGGAGGCAACTAAGGTCAGTCAACAAGTTAAATCATTCATCAGTTTGTTAATCCGTTCATCTGGTCAGGGTCGATGTGAATCCCTTGAATAAATACAGTTTACAGCCTAAATACACCCTGGACATGTTGTAGTGTTATGGCATTACAACTGACATTGTGTTACTCACTCATTTACCACTATTCCCACCTCTGAGCTATTTACATTTGCATCATTAAGCCAATAATTTAATCTTAACAATTGAGGGTTAAGGATCTTGCTTTGATCAGGGGCCCAACAGAGAGCAAGCTGAGGTATACCTGCTGAGGTACCACTGGCCTTAGAGTAGCCTTTCTACCATAAAAAAAATAAAATATATATATCTTTAACGTGCTGTGTGTGTGTATATGTATATATATATACACCACATTACAGAAGTGGTGCCCAGGTTGATCCAAGAGGCAACCGAGGTCAGTCATCAAGTTAAATGATTCATCAATTTGTTAATCCACTCATCTGGTCAGGGTCACTGTGAATCCCTTGTACATTCCAGGGCCAAATACACTCTGGACATGGTATTAGGACATTACAATTGTAACACCATGTTACTCACACATTTACCACTATTCCCACCTCTGAGCTATTTACATTTGCATCATTAAGCCAATGGTTTTATCCAAAACGACTTACAGTTACTGTTGGAATATATAAAGGATCTTGCTGAGGGGCCCAACAGAGAGCAAACTGAGGTATACCTGCTGAGGTACCACTGGCCTTAGAGTAGCTGCTATTCTACCATTGGACATTATTTGTAGCAGTGCAGCACTAACAGTCGCTATGTCAAGGTCAGTCATCAAGTTAAATGATTCATCAATTTGTTAATCCACTCATCTGGTCAGGTTCACTGTGAATCCTTTGTATATTCCAGGGCCAAATACACCCTGGACATGGTGTTAGGGCATTACAATTGTGACACTGTGTTACTCACCCATTTACCACTTTTCCCACCTCTGAGCAATTTACATTTGCGACTTACAGTTATGACTGAATATAATTTTTCAGTCATTTGAGAATTAAGGACCTTGCTCTATATGTTTTGTGTTGGTTTTTGTTTGTTAATGTTATCTATTGTGCGTCAAACTCGGTCCGTTGGAGCAAAGAACAGCTTGCTGTCAGTGTGCTGTCTGGTCTGTTAAATATGTTACATGTCATACATGTGTATTATTATGTGTATTACTAAAACAAATTTCTCGTATGTGTAACATACCTGGCGAAATAAAGTTATTCTAATTCTGATTCACTTATTAATGAACTTTCTGATTGCTGAACAATCTTACCTGCTGAGGTACTACTGGCCTTAGAGTAGCTATTCTACCGCTGGACATTATTTAGTGCTGTGTAGCACTAACACTAGCTGTGTCACTGTCATCAATAATTTATATTTTCAGTTTCAGTTTTACATATATATAATCCAAAGAAGTAAATCCTGTTATAGCAGCAAAGTGGGGAGATTTCCAGTGAACACTGACGCAAACTAGGTAGTACAGTTATATACACAGTATTAATATCAGGCATGTGTAGACTTCACAGAATGTATCACTACCCTACCATGGAAAAACTGAGCCAGCATTCAGCACAGAACGTGTTTTGTTCCACACTGAGGAATGTCCGTTTTCCTGCAGGCTAAATTCACATGTATTGTGCAGTGTGTCTGTTAGCCAATCAGCAGCAGATGATGACGAAAACATTCATTTTATAAGCACAGTAAATTAAGAAGTGACAGTGTTATAATGTACTTTTATTATATATCCAAAAATACCCCATGCATGCATACACACACATCTGAGCTTGTTGGACCTCCCATTTCAAAAGTATGTTTGTGGGAGTTTGTCAAAATCCAATGTGTCAAAAGAGCTTTGTTATGGCTGTTCTTTTTTTTATATTTATTTATTTATTTTAGGTTTTCAGCAGTCATCACTCTTATCTTACCGTTACCCAATCTTACTGTGTTTTGGCTTTGTTTGAAGTGTTTTCTAATATGTCCAGGTTCATTGTTTCAGTTTCATTGTTCATTTGCCCTTTACAAATATACTTTTTAAAACTAATGACTGAATTTCCCACCATCAGATACTTTATGATTAGAAACAAATACTTTTTATTTAAAATTAACAAGCACATAGTGAAAAGGCATTATGCGTGTACATGTATAAACATCTGTTAAGGTAAATGAGGTAAATGCAAATGCAAGACAATATCAGAATGGTTTGTAGAAGCATAGCTACAGTATTTAATAATTACAATAATGTAATTGAATAAAAGTAATAAAAATGTTTATTAAATTTCTATAGAATAGCCATAACATCAAAAGATAAATCGATTTAAATGTCACTTGATTTGGAAATCTGCCGCCCTTTCCCACAGATACTTTTTTGTGCTCAGTTTGATTATTTACTTCAACATTGATCTACACTACTCCCTAAACACAAAACCGGTTTCAGAATAGCAACAGCAGTAAACTCACTGAACAATTGTGGTGTAAACTGGATTCTTCTGGTCTCTTAGTTATACATTGTATTCACTTTCACTATCACTGCTTAAAAAACAGTGCTTAACCACTTTTATTTATATTTAATATATTCCAATACATCAACTGTCTTCAATTCCTTAAGGCTACTGGGGTCTCTGTGATTTGCAATACATTTAATCTTAATAAATTTTCAATGGAATTTGAATTAGATGATTGATTAGCACACTGGACTAATTATCAAGAGGTAAACTCCTAGTTGCTTGTACTGTATTCTTTCCTTTGCATAAATGTCTGCTAATGCATGATGCCCAGTAATTAAA
The DNA here is from genome assembly GCF_030014385.1 of Trichomycterus rosablanca. Lineage (NCBI taxonomy): Eukaryota > Metazoa > Chordata > Actinopteri > Siluriformes > Trichomycteridae > Trichomycterus > Trichomycterus rosablanca. Next base: position 37,280,872 of record NC_085993.1, read on the forward strand.
TATTAAAATGATTATTTGGGTGTTTATTATGCTGATATCTACAAAACACATGGTAAAAATATGATATACACAGTAAAAATGTATTGTAGAAAGTGAGTTACAGTAAATTACTGGCAAAATAGTTATCAATAAAGTATTGTAAAATTACAGTTAATTAATGTCTGTATAAGTTACAATGTATTATTGTTTTATTAAAATGGTAATTTACTGTAAATAATCTACAGGTAATTCCCACATATATGCAGCAAGTATCAATAAAAATAAATACATTATTATACTGTAAATATTACTTATACATTTATATCTCAAATTGCCAGTAAAGGACTGTACAAATGTTAACTGATTTATTACTGTAAAATTACAGCTACCATCTGTTTAGACTAAGGCTCTGCTTTGATGATTTCTTTTGCATTAACAAGATGCACTTTTACAAATAATACAGCACAGATCAGCTTATGTTCCATTAAGCATTTTTTTTTTTTGCATTTTTTCCAATTTTCTTCCCAATCTAGTTGTATCCAATTACCCAATTGCATTATGCTTCCTCTGTTCTGATGCTGATCTCTACCCTGATTGAGGAAAGCCCTGACTAACACACGCCCCCTCCGACACGTGTGCAGTAGCCGACTGCTCGACTCTGTGCAAGCGCCATCAATCAGTCAACAGAGGTCGTAATTGCATCAGTTATGAGGTCCCTATCTGGCTCCCACCCTGTATGAACAACAGCCAATCGTTGTTCATGTAGCCACCCAGCCCAACCGGATGGCAGAGCTGAGTTTCGAACCGACGAGTTCGAAATGTCAGCTCTGGTGTGCTAGTGTGTTTTACCACTGCGCCACCAGAGTGGCCCATTAAGCATTTTTATTATCAAAATCGGGGGGCACGGTGGCTCAGTGGGTAGCACTGTTGCCTCACAGCAAGAGGGTCCTGGTTCAATCCCCAGGTGGGGCGGTCTGGGTCCTCTCTGTGTGGAGTTTGCATGTTCTCCCCGTGTCTGCATGGGTTTCCTAACACAGTCCAAAAGACATGCAAGTGAGGTGAATTGGAGATACAAAATTGTCCATGACTGTGTTTGACAAGAAACTTGTGAACTGACAATAACTACCGTTTCTGTCATGAATGTAACCAAAGTGTGTAAAACATGACATTAAAATCCTAATAAATAATAATAATATCAAGATCAATTTGATATTAAAATCACAATATGCAACACTTTATTTATTGCCAGATTTAATAAAAGAACACTATAAAATATATTAATGAAAATACTTGGCAGTTACAAGAAAGACTGTGTTAAAATGTTAGAATTTAATGTATGTAACACGAAAAACATTGGGAAAGAGGCAAAATATGAATGAAAAAAAGTTTTGAATATTGAAGCTGTTTGTGTTGTGCAGTGTTTTAAAAGATTCCAGAGTAAGCAGATGAAATGCTAACTGATACTGGAATCATTATTGTGTATACGGACCAAACACTCTGTAAATGCAATTATGTAGCTGACGAAATTGTCACGGTTAAGGTGTTCAACTGGTTTATCAGCTGGTTTACTGTAGAGGTGTAACCATTACAAATATTGGTTCCATCATTCAGAATGTCTGCAAAGCCTTTTTGGATATTGCTTTAATATTATTTTGGCAACAGCAAGACAGTTTAATCTTGTCCCATCATCACAGGTGATGGACTGCTGGTGTCTGACTGCAAACCTGTGGCACATCAACAATGCAAAAACATTAGAAACAAGCTGATTCAATTATACAAGCAACAATTTTAACAGCATTTAACATAAGACAAATTTTAAAACAATATTTAATATATTAACTACAAATGAACTAATACCAAAAATCAATAGGTTTATTTGACAAAACCTTAAAGCATGGAAACAATCAAGTATACTACTTTCAGTACTCCAGGCTTGTAGCAAAGTACAACATTGAATAGGTCTGCGGTATTCCTGCAGATCATCGTCTTTAATCAGCTTCAGGTCTGACTTCCACTAAATTTCACTCTACTCCACTAGTTTCTCCAGAAGGGATGACAGGGTTTATTCATGCAAGGTTGGTCGTACTAATGAAATTGCCCCTCTTATATCCTTTGAGATTAAGAACATGATTCTACAAAGAAGGAAATGAGTAATGTGTAATAATCGAGAAAATCTTCATGCTTCAAAAAAATTTGAGGTCTGTGTTGCTACTTTCAGCTAAAAAACACCCAGGTGAACCAGCTGAACAGCTTGCTGTCTCTCCACAACAAAATATACTGATGGGCTGATGGTAGATACTTGTAGTACATCTATTGAATGTAGTAGATATGAGCAGGAAAAAGACCTGAGAAACTTTAATAAGGGTCAGACTGTTTTAAAATTGTTTTTGAAACAGCGAGGGGTGAATACAGACAGCGGTTTAGGAGAGACAAGCCACGAATCACGACACATTACCAAGACTCAGTGATGACAGAGGATATGAAGGCTATGATTTGTATGGACCAACAGAAGCAGGCACAATAATGGACTGTCTACTGGAGGGGATGTTCACCTGCTTTGGCATCCTGGGAGAGCCTAGCACTGACCATGGGTGAAACTGTGACTTAGACTGATGATTCAGTTGTGTCACCAGTTGGGCATCCTCAAAAACCGGACCATGCCACTCAGACCACAGAATGATGGGCTAGTGGAGAGCTCACAATCCAGCTGACACTATTAGTGGCCCATGCTTCATTTCACTTGCAGAAATGCCAGGCAAGAGTCTGCTAGCTGCATATCTCTGATGATTGGGGCAGGACCCTGACCTTCTTCAACTAAAAATAATAATAATAATAAATAACTTTTATTTGTGTGACAAACACATCTGTTTAAAAGAGCAGCATCATAATGCAACAGCAAATATAAGCTAATATACATTTTTGCAGACATGACAATTATATAATTAAGCAATAGAACACAAGAGGGAGTGTGTTATCACGAATAACATCACGGCTTTTATACAACAGTTTTTACAAAATAAATAAAGAAAATAAATCAAAGAAGCCCTGAATTTCATATTAAATATGCTTTAATATTGACAATACCTTCCGCCAAAAAGTAGTTCCACAACGAATATAAAGTTTAACACTACAAAGCAGACATCCCAAGTTGCAAAAACTCATTTCAGGGAGGTAAGAACAACAACAAGAAGAAAGCAAGAACCTCCGAAGGGAAAAAAAGAAATAAAAAAACCTCTCGCACACACCAAAGGCTATGGATGAAAACAGAACTACTAGGGCTTAACTAACTGTTCGCGTTACAAACACATTAATGTTCCCTACATAGTGCACTAGATTGTGTATCAGATCATGGATATATGTTCCCTACATAGTGCACTAGATAGTGAATTAGACAATTGGTTATGTTCCCTACACAGTGCGCTAGATGATTGTGTATCAGATAACAGATTTAAAACGCGACCGGGAAAAAAAGTCTGTGTCGCCTGCGTGCACGTTTATGTGCATGAAACTTGTCGTTAATGGCAACGCGTCAGCGGAGTAATACCATTGTGGTGTGAAAAGACCAATCAGATTGTAAGGTCGGAACTACCTGTTGTATAATTGATTTTTAAACAATTTTATATTAGGCACCTTGGTAAAATGCTGATGGGTCTCTTCATATGAACTTGAGTGACTCCCATTCTTAATCCATAGGGTTTCCATAACAGCTTCAACTCTTCTGGGAAGGCTTTCCACAAGGTTTAGGAGTGTGTTTATGGGAATGTTTGACCATTCTTCCAAAAGCACACTTGTGTGGTCAGACAATGATGTTGGACGAGAAGGCCTGGCTCACAGTCTCAGCTCTAATTCATCCCAAAGGTGTTCTATCAGGTTGAGGTCAGGACTCAGGCCAGTCAAGTTCTTCCACACCAGACTCGCTCATCCATGTCTTTTATAGACCTTGCTTTGTGCACTGGTGCGCAGTCATGTTGGAACAGGAAGGGGCCATCCCCAAACTGTTCCCACAAAGTTGGGAGCATTAAATTGTCCAAAATCTCTTGGTATGCTAAAGCATTAAGAGTTCCTTTCACTGGAACTAAGGGGCCGAGCCCAACTCCTGAAAAACAACCCCAAACTTTACACTTGGCACAATGCAGTCAGACAAGAACCATTCTCCTGGCAACCGCCAAACCCAGACTCGTCCATTGGATTTCCAGACAGAGAAGCGTGATTCATCACTGTAGAGAACACGTCTCCACTGCTCTAGAGTCCAGTGGTGCATGCTTTACACCACTGCATCTAACGCTTTGCATTGCACCTGGTGATATAAGGCTTGGATGCAGCTGCTCGGCCGTGGAAACCCATTCCATGAAGCTCTCTACGCACCGTTCTTCAGCTAATCTGAAGGCCACATGAAGTTTGGAGGTCTGTAGCGATTGACTCTGCAGAAAGTTGGTGACCTCTGCGCACTATGCGCCTCAGCATCCGCTGACCCCGCTCTGTCATTTTACATGGCCTACCACTTTGTGGCTGAGTTGCTGTCATTCCCAATCACTTCCACTTTGTTATAATACCACTGACAGTTGACTGTGGAATATTTAGTGGCGAGGAAATTTCACGACTGAACTTGTTGCACAGGTGGCATCCTATCACGGTACCACGCTGATTTCAGCTGAGCTCCTGAGAGCGACCTATTCTTTCACAAATGTTTGTAGAAGCAGTCTGCATGCCTAGGTGCTTGGTTTTATACACCTGTGGTCATGGAAGTGATTGGAACACCTGAATTCAATGATTTGGGTGATATGTGCCCATTCCATAAAAAAGCATTTGTAAGACAGATATTGATGCTGAACTAGAAGTTAGTTTACATTTTAATACTAAACACCAAACTTTATGAACCTTGCTTTGTGAAAGGTTTCACAACCATGCTGAAACATAAAAATGCTTTCCCAAACTGTTATCACAAAATAAAAACTACTAATTTATTTTACAGAATTTATACACCTGTTAGCAATGGATATGGCTGGAACACCAGAACACCACATACCACATAATGGCCAAGGGTCATATAGTGCATTTCTTGGTTATTTTTTATACAACCCTGATTAGTAAAATTTAATAGTATTGTGTATGTTCAGAAGAAAAACGACACATTTTAAGTTGCATGTGTATATTTTTCAGGTCATCGGTATTGTAATGGACCTTCTGACAGATCTCCAGATTCTGCAAGATCTTTTAGACGCTTCATTCAAGCGCAATGTAGCTGTTTATATTATACTGGATAATGCAGGCATGCCACACTTCCTTGATATGTGTACCAGACTACAGGTTAAATCTCATCATCTTCAGGTGAGTTACTTTTCCTATGAATTTCACTGTTTACCAGTTTGAGAACTGAGGACACTAATCATTGCAGTTTTGCAATTAAATTGTTGCCTATTCTTTCTTAATACAAGACTTAAGTTGCTCAGCACTCTGTGGTTGCTGATTCTCTGATTCTCCTCTGCATAAAGCATTATACATGTTCAATCTGAGAAAGATCTGGACTTCAGACAGGCCAGTCAAGAATGTGCACTCTGATTCTACAAAGCCATGCTATTGTAGAGCGTGCAGAATGAGACCTCTCATTGTCTTGCTGAAATAATCACAGACTTCCCAGGAAAGTTCGTCCCCTTTAACAAGCTGGAACATGAACTTGCACACATTTCCAGTGTATTTTGGTCTGACTAAGATGAGCTTTGGCTCTGAGTACTGCGCCGTTTTTACAAAGAACTGTTTTTTTCTCCTTTCACCGAGTTTCAGGTTGGATTTCTTGATGCAGCATCAGACTCTGTTAAGTGACAGCAGTTTTTTGTCTCAAGTACTTTTGAGCCCATGTTGCTATACCGATGTTATTCTTATACCATGTCAACTAAGGGCTTGAAGGTCACGTACATTTAACAGTGGTTTCCAGCATTGCCTTACAGTGAATACGATTTCTCCAGATTCCCTGAATCTTTTCACAATATTATGTATAGTAGATGGTAAAAGACCTAATTTATTTGCAATCTTGCATTGATAACTATCTGTTTTCCCTGTTATCAACTATCTATTTTCCCTGTTACCATCTGGAAGGCGGTACAGGGCTATTTGTGCACACACGAACAGACTGAGGAACAGCTTCTTCCCAAGAGCTGTGGCCTCCATCACCCCTCCCAACACCTCATGGACTGTGAACTTGAACATTGCGTATTTGCACATCTTCATACAACCATTCTCTCACTCGAGCATAAAATCATCATTTTTGAAACTGAACTGGTATCTCCACAAAGCACAGTCACTTTATATATTCATATTCACCCATAATTTATTTGATTATTTCTCTTGAAATCCATACTTTAAATTGTACTGGTTATTCTGTGTAAATATCCATATGCTTATGTAAATACTTTTGCTTCTTTTTATCTTTCGGAGCGTGTCAAACTAAATTTCGTTGTACGCAAGTATAATGACAATAAATATATGTAAATAAATAATGCTCACTCATTATTCAGTCAAAATACCGTTCAATCTTAAGGTACCTTACTAGGCAGCATTTTAAAGCATCTAAGAATTTGAACAGCCTTCTTCTCGGGAGCGCACGTAGGATGGCGTAAAATGCTGTCTACACAGAGAGCTCACTAGGTTTTGAACACACCTCATGTGTTGTTAAACATTTATTACAGATAAACCACAGATTTTTACAGCTTAATAAAGCAAGAAATGTGTATTTGTTTGTATTTCCCAGTTATATTTTTTTAAAAGAAGAAAGTAAAGTAAGGAAAGTTCATCTTGATTAATATAATCCAGTTCTGTTTTCTTTTTTACAGAATGTCCGTACTCGAACAGTAAGGGGTCTTGGATTGGACATGGCGCTCGGAAGGATCCCTGGGAGTTTATGCCACAAATACATGATTGTAGATGGTGATAAAGTCATGTTTGGCTCTTACAGGTGAGTCGTGTGTTTACCTTTAGAAGCAACTGAACATTTTTGTACTTATCCCAACTCCTAAATGTTTTTCTTGTATTCTATTCACACGTTTTTCTATTTTACTTCCAATCTATTTATTTCTGTTTATTCCTTCTCTGGAGGCCTGTCCGTCCCCTTTGACATGTACATTTGCCTACTGCTTCTTTCACCTTGTCAAAGATGGGTTTGCACCACTCTTTATTATTCACCATCTTTATGCAGGCATCTTTGACCAGCAGGTAGAGGGTGCAGTAACAGCAGCAATGAGAAGTCCCTTTTGACCATGCCGTCCAACACAGCCAATTGTGTCTGTGCCAGGTTCCTTTTCGCTAGCGTGTAAGACCAGTGCAATGGTCCTGTAGTTCCAGCATTGGTGCAAGTCACCTGTTTTTGGCAGTAGAATGAAAACTGATTGTGTCTATTCTTTTGGCCTGAATCCAACGACTTGTACCCTTCTGCTTATTTAGTTATATAGTCATCTCTCTACCAAACCTGAGCAGTTCATCTCATCCTGGAACAGGTGCCTTTCGCTTATCCTTTTCATCTTTGACAAACCTTTTTTGGTTCATCAAGTTGAACCATTTTGTCCTTGATTTTTGTGCACTGATTTCCCTTTAGGAGTGGCTTTGCAGATGCAAAAATTACAATTTAATGTCTGTCAAATGTTGTGATCTTAGGCATTTTGAATGGAATAATGTGATTGAAATGTTAGTCTTATGTATATTAGCACACTTCCAACGAATTAAACTTATACAAATGTTTATGTAATTCTTGAGCATGTCTTGCACAAACCACAATTGGCAGTGCCTGCAGCAGACAAAATTGGCAATCAAGTCTGCTGGGTGGGAAAAGACTGCACTAATAAAAGTGGGTGCAGTCTTCAAACGTTGTGCAAGGACCCTGGTTGTAATATAAGTACAGGTTCAGGTTAAAGTGTAGATTAATGTACCACTTCTTGCTCATTTTGTGTTTTGTAGCTTCTCATGGAGTTCTTCCCGTATGGACCGGAACATGATTACCGTAATGACGGGTCAGATTGTCGACATCTATGACCAGGACTTTAGAGAACTTTACGCTATCTCGGATGAACTGGATCTGTTTAAGGAGTTCAGCATCAGTAAAACGGGCACAATGTCATCACTCCGAGCACCCGTACCCATACCCAGACGACCCTCTTTAACCGGCAGATCCCGCTTCCAAGTGAGCCTCGGAGACGCAGGCACCCTGAAAATTCCCGCTCACAAATACCACAATCCCAAATATCTGCTCGCGTTTGGAAAACTCCCTGATGATAACAGCTACTTACAGGATATGATTAATAAGATGGAACCGGAGAAAGCTGATGAAAACCCGCCCACAGAGGTGACGACGTCACAGGCTGGCAGTAAGAGATCAGACTCAGAACTTCCACTGCCATCTTCAAAGAAGGCACCTAGCAAAAAGTTTACTTTTAAAATGTTTTCACGAAAGTCCAAAAAAGGAAGTAAAAGGGATGGAAATGAAGCAGGACAGGGGGAAGAACCTGGTCCCTCTACTAGAAATAAGATGGCAATGCGCAATGACATAGAAACCATTACTGAGAACCCAGAGGAACCGACTGTAGAGCCAGTGGAAACCGCAAAAGCAAAGGGGAAGAAGCCAAAGAAAAAAAGCAAATCACCTCAAACCGACAACAGCCAAGAAAATCAAGGTAAATATTCATTTGATATATGTTTAATATAGATGATGTTGATGCAGGTGTTGTTAAAGATTTACATATAGTCATGTAGGACAGGGTTTTTCAAACGGTCACAAGCCGGAAAAAATTGGTCACAGACGACAATTATTAAATAAACTTTTATGCGAACGCCCCCTTGTGGAGGCTTTATGTTACATCTTGTAAATCACAGTAGATAAAGATGCATTGTTTGTGTTGCCTGGGTCATTTGAAAAACCCTGGTATAGAACATGTATATTATATCAGTCTTAAAATTTTAATGATTTTGACAAGTGTTTTTTTTTCCTGTGACTTAATGATTGGAACACATACATCTCTTTACAAAAAAAACTTCTAGTGGTGTAGAAAGTTTTATAAATCTAAATCCAAGAACCATTATAAAACAGTTTATACTTTAGTACAATTTACAAATAAGTAAAGAAAAAGCAGAGGCAGGGGCTTATTTCTTAATTGCAGCCTCTAAGACCATGGTGTAACCTGTGTTCCAAGAGTTTCTATATTTGTTCTTGGATTACAAACATTGACCATAAGGTGACATTATGGTCTGCTGAGTGGGAAAAGGCCTGACTAAAGGGTGGGGTTATCAACACTGTGTAAGAATCTTGGTTTCCCAGGATGCCTGTACAGAAAGTGAAGGCGACCTCATGTGCAAATCCACTGAAGTATGAGAGAATAAGAATGAATTGGTGGACTGCGCACACATTTGAGAGTGTGTGTCAGGTGATTATACACCCTGCCGGGAGGCCATCAGGGTTCCCAGCAGCGGATTGGCTACACTAAACTGGGAGGGGGAAAATGCATAAAAAAACTTGTCCTATCTATATGGGCACAGAGAATTCACCAACTCTAACATCATAAAAATTAGGATTTAGGAGACAAAGTAAAATGACAACAGAGAACTTTCTACAGCACCAAATTAAGAATAAAAGCCACAGTGTACAGTGTATCACAAAAGTGAGTACACCCCTCACATTTCTGCAAATATTTCATTATATCTTTTCATGGGACAACACTATAGACATGAAACTTGGATATAACTTAGAGTAGTCAGTGTACAGCTTGTATAGCAGTGTAGATTTACTGTCTTCTGAAAATAACTCAACACACAGCCGTTAATGTCTAAATAGCTGGCAACATAAGTGAGTACACCCCACAGTGAACATGTCCAAATTGTGCCCAAATGTGTCGTTGTCCCTCCCTGGTGTCATGTGTCAAGGTCCCAGGTGTAAATGGGGATCAGGGCTGTTAAATTTGGTGTTTTGGGTACAATTCTCTCATACTGGCCACTGGATATTCAACATGGCACCTCATGGCAAAGAACTCTCTGAGGATGTGAGAAATAGAATTGTTGCTCTCCACAAAGATGGCCTGGGCTATAAGAAGATTGCTAACACCCTGAAACTGAGCTACAGCATGGTGGCCAAGGTCATACAGCGGTTTTCCAGGACAGGTTCCACTCGGAACAGGCTTCGCAGGGTCGACCAAAGAAGTTGAGTCCACGTGTTCGGCGTCATATCCAGAGGTTGGCTTTAAAAAATAGACACATGAGTGCTGCCAGCATTGCTGCAGAGGTTGAAGACGTGGGAGGTCAGCCTGTCAGTGCTCAGACCATACGCCGCTCACTGCATCAACTCGGTCTGCATGGTTGTCATCCCAGAAGGAAGCTGACGCACAAGAAAGCCTGCAAACAGTTTGCTGAAGACAAGCAGTCCAAGAACATGGATTACTGGAATGCCCTGTGGTCTGACGAGACCAAGATAAACTTGTTTGGCTCAGATGGTGTCCAGCATGTGTGGCGGCGCCCTGGTGAGAAGTACCAAGACAACTGTATCTTGCCTACAGTCAAGCATGGTGGTGGTAGCATCATGGTGTTGGGCTGCATGAGTGTTGCTGGCACTGGGGAGCTGCAGTTCATTGAGGGAAACATGAATTCCAACATGTACTGTGACATTCTGAAACAGAGCATGATCCCCTCCCTTCGAAAACTCATGGCAGTTTTCCAACAGGATAACGACCCCAAACACAACCTCCAAGATGACAACTGCCTTGCTGAGGAAGCTGAAGGTAAAGGTGATGGACTAAACCCAATTGAGCACCTGTGGCGCATCCTCAAGTGGAAGGTGGAGGAGTTCAAGGTGTCTAACATCCACCAGCTCCGTGATGTCATCATGGAGGAGTGGAAGAGGATTCCAGTAGCAACCTGTGCAGCTCTGGTGAATTCCATGCCCAGGGGGGTTAGGGCAGTGCTAGATAATAATGGTGGTCACAGAAAATATTGACACTTTGGGCACAATTTGGACATGTTCACTGTGGGGTGTACTCACTTATGTTGCCAGCCATTTAGACATTAATGGCTGTGTGTTGAGTTATTTTCAGAAGACAGTAAATCTACACTGCTATACAAGTTGTACACTGACTACTCTAAGTTATATCCAAGTTTCATGTCTATAGTGTTGTCCCATGAAAAGATATAATAAAATATTTGCAGAAATGTGAGGGGTGTACTCACTTTTGTGATACACTGTATATACACACTGTGAGGGCCAATCAGGACTGACATCGCTCCTTGGCATGATGGTTCCCATAGCCAAGTTACTCACTTGTCTATTTTGATTTGTTTTTCCCACCCCAGTTATTGGCTGATTCTTGTGTTTACCTGCTGGTTGTGTTTTCTTTGAGTAGTCTTTGTTAAGAGCAAAGACAAACTGAGGGTTTAAAGTGTCATTTTGTTAGAACTTGTTTTTCCATATTTGACCCCTGCCTGGTATTTTGACTTTTCATTATGAGTTTTCCTTGAATTCGATTGAGCATGTCAATTTCTTTTAACAAAAGGTCAGATTTTATTATGCTTTCTATTAAAGCCCATGCTCAGACGACTCTGAGCAGATAAGTTTGATTTGCGTATCAGAAGCTCGTTTAACCTGTGATAAATATGGCTCTACCAAATACTAGAAAATTATAAAATGCATGTACATTCTTCAAAGATTAAACATTTTACTGTAATGCTAAATTTATGATTTATAATAGAAAAACATTGCTGAAAAATAATGCAAAATAAAAGCATGTTTACTCAGACTTTTGGCCACCACTGTACAATGGCCCAGCAGATTTTCTTTTCTTTTATAAAGAAAAGATATTCAAATTTGTGTTTAAATTCTTTTTTGACAAAGAAGTATGTTCCAATTATTATAATCACAGAAAAGAACAGTTGCAAAAAAAAGACCAATTTCCAAGAATTTCCATATGTTTTTGACATGTATTTGAAAACTTGGCCTGAATGATAAAGCTCTTCTGCTTAATAATACCTTGTTTTACCTTTTCTTCTCTTTTACAGATTTGCCGGAAAATAAAAACTCAAAGAGGGGCTGTGTTCAGTCCTAAAGACTGGAAGAAGAAACTACACTGTTGTTTTTAATACTGTCAGATGCAAGATGCAACATTACTTGAATATATAATTGAAATCCAAAGGGAAGGGTATAAAGTAATGACTTATGCTATGTACTGCACAGATCACATATATATAGAAGAAAGCCATTTAGGATTTGGCCTACCTCAGTCTCATAGAAAAGTTAAGATGGTTAATGTTGTAAAACATAAATACACTGGACCCTCTTTTTATTGTATTATGTATAAAGTGTCCCATTCCCTTTTTATGTGGATTTTAACAGCGATCTGAGATGAGAACGTGATTGAAACCTTGTATTTTAGTTTCAGTCTCATAGGGCACTTCTCATTCTGTATACAGGTGCGTGTATTTTACCATGAGGACTTTGCCACAGTCCCTACTCCCTATCCACTTCCTTATAGATAACGCTAAAGCCAACTGTTCCTTGTTCCTAAGTTTCTTACAAATCTTACCAGTCTTACTAGTCTGGGGAGGTCATTATCTAGACAGCGGAATAAAGCAAACACCTTCATTCTTGGGAAAAGCTTGTAGAATATTATGTCCATTCAGGGTTGAGATCAGGGTTCTGTTCAGGCCACTGGAGGTCCTGCACCCTTTTGACCTCGCTTTGTGTGCAGGGTGCAGTCATACTGGAAAATACTCAGAAAAGAACCTTACCCAAATTGTTGCAATAGAGTTGGAAGCATAGATATTATTGTATAGAATTTATTTTATATATTTGTTAGCAATGGAAGGGGGTGAAACACTGGACCTTAATAAGCAGGAGGGAGATGCACATACTTTTGGCCATATAGTTTAATTAAAAATGTTTTAAAACATTGATTTATTGTGTGTTTACCACAACTTTATCATGGTCAGCACTGCTGTGGGTCTGATTCACTGGGTGAAGGGTGAGAAAATACTTCAGCCAGGCTGCCAGTGCAACACAGGGCACACAGACACACACACTTGGTGCAATTTTAGTAGCTCCAATTAACCTGACTGCATGTCTTTGGACTTATGGGAGGAAACCGGAGCATCTGGAAGAAAACTACACGGACACGGGGAGAACATGCAAACTCCACACAGAAAGGACCCGGACCTTCTGGGGATGTAACGTTAAACTCTACCCACGATGTGGTACAATTCACGATACTGGGTTCACGATACTATTTTTTTCTGATTTTTTTAAACAAAATGAAATTGAAGACAAATTATGACAAAGTTTCCTTTACTATTTCTCTTTAAAAATAATAAAATACTGTATTTGTACTTATCTTTTATTTACCTAAATAATGAATGTCCTTTTATTTCTGAGGTACGTACAATCTATGCCGAATAATGCTAATTGTGTAAAAAAAAAACTGAAATGAAAATTTAAAACAAATCCAACATTATATAAATAATTGAATAATACAAATAAAGACAGTATCCTCACATAAATAAATTTGGCTGAAAAATTCCGAACCTGGCAACCCTGTAGTGACAGTGAATAGTGCCAGTGCCCTCTGCTATTTAAAATGAATATCTATTCATCTTAAATGAATAATGATTCGAATCGTGACACATGTGCACCGATTTTTAACTGTCTTGTGCATAGTTACATCCCTAGTCTCTTCAGTGATCTTTAATAAGGTTTAAGATTGGGCTTTGGCTGGACCACTTATAGACATTATGAGTCTTACCCTAAAGCCATTGTTAGGTCATTCTCGTGTTAAAATGTGACCCAGTTTGAGTTTGATTGTGCTCTGGAAAAGTTTTTTTAAGGTTGTTTGCTTATACTGTCCCTCCCGGTGAGAAACATATGGATAGCATGATGCTGCGACCACCATGTTTAACTGTATGGATGGCACTAGCCTGGTGAGAGAGTGCTTCTTTATTTGCCAGGCACAGGGCTTGCTGTAGGGGTGGGCGAATTGATCCAAATATCGATACTCCCGTTTACGATTCTCCCGTTTCATCAGAAAGTAGAGACCATGTCTGTACATCTTACATGCTCACCTTATTCCTCCCCTCCTGCTCTGCTGTGTTTTGTTGTGGTACTGTCACGTTGTTAATTATGTTGTTTAAATCCTAACAGACATCAGTACATTGGTAGGCATTGGAAGATTGTGTTTGAATACTTTGCTGTGTACAGTGGTGTTCAAAAAAAATTGCAGTCCAACACCATTAACCTGATAAATCACTGTTTTTAGTAAAAATGATATTTCTAAAAAAAATTGACTTGAAAGTGTAGTAGAGTAATGAAAACAAAACAAACCCAACAATTAGGACATGCATGCCGCTCATTCTGAGTAATCGAAGCATTGATTGAAAGGGGGTTGTTCAAAATAATAGCAGTGAGGAGTTCAATTGGTGAAGTCATTCATTCTGCAGAAGAACGGGTGTCAATTTTGGCCCTTTTTTAAGTTAGGAGGGTGGCAAATGTTGCACAGCTTGGTCATAGCACATTTCCTTCTGAAATACTGGGTAAAAATGAGTTGTTTCAGACATTGTTCTGATGAACAGCGTACTTTGATTAAAAAGTTAATTTTAGAGGGAAAAAACATACAGAGAAGTGCAGCAAATTATAGCCTGCTCAGCTAAAATGATCTCAAATGCCTTGAAGTGACAACCAAAACCTGAAAGATGCAGAAGGAAGCGTTGAACTACTGTTCGAATGGATTGAAGAATGGCTAAAATGGAAAAGGCTCAGCCAATAATCACCTCCAGAAAGATCAAGGAACATCTGAAGTTACCAGTGAGTACAGAAGATGATTAAGTGAAGCCAATTTACCAGCAAGAACTCCTTGCAAAGTCCCGTTGTTAAGAAAAAGACGTCCTGAATGGGTTCAAATTTGCCAAGGAACACATTGACTGGTCCAAAGAGAAATGGCTCAACATTTTGTGGACTGGTGAAAGCAAAATTGTTCTTTTTGGGTCTAGTGGCCATAGACAGTATGTCAGACGACCCCCGAGCACTAAATTCAAGCCACAGTACACTCTGAAGACAGTAAAGCATGGTGGTACAAAATGATATGGGGATGTTTTTCATACCATGGTGTTACGCCTATTTATCACATACGAGGGATCATGAATATATCAGAATACTTGAGGAGATCATGTTGCCCTATGTCGAAGAAGAAATTTCCTTAAAATAGGTGTTTCAACATGACAGTGACCCAAAACATCTTGGTTACAGACAAACAAGATTGAGGTAATAGAGTGGCCAGTGTAACAATGAGCTCCTGTGTGCCACGCCCCCCTCTCCATCCTTGCTCCTTGCTCCACCTAGTTTTGTCAAGTTGGTTTTGTCTTTGAATTTTGCTTTGAGCCTGTTTAGCCCTGTTAGTCTGTTTAGCTTGTTTAGTTCTGTTTAGCCCTGTTAGCGTTAGCCTCTTTAGTCTTTGTTTAGTTCTGTTTAGTCAGTTTAGTCCATTAGCCTGTTTAGCATTTAGCCTGTTTAGTCTTTGTCTAGTCCTGTTTAGTCCGTTAGCCTGTTTAGTCTTTGTAATTTGTTTAGCTTAGCTTAGGTCTTGTGTTCATTTGTCTTGTCTTAGTTATTAATAAATATTAATTCTTGTTACCATCTCTGCGTGTGTCCGCCCCTTTGTCCCATCTTAGCCCCACGTTACAGCCAGCCCAATCCCCTGACTTCAGTCCCATAGAGTACTTGTGGGCTGACATCTGAAGTGTGTTTTTTTGAGGCAAAACCCAAAATTGCAGAAGAACTGTGGAATGTAGTCTAATCATCCTGTGCCAGAAGTTGGTCGACTCCATGCAACACAGATCTCGGAAGCAATTGTTATGCCACTAAATATTAGTTCAGTAATTTAATGTAAAGTGAAACCTCAAAGAAAATTGCTGGCACTGCTATTTTTTTTGAACAGCCTAATATTCATTTTCTTAACTTTCTGTGAAGGATGAACACAAACTGGCTAAATGTTGTTAATGTTTTTATTTACAATTGAAAGTGTAGTATTTTCAGTGCATTTGCATTTATGGAAATTAAAGATTTTGTGCTTTATTCACTTTTTTTAAATCACTGCTATGTTTTTGAACACCACTGTACAGAAATGGGGGCAATTTTATGGAAATAATAGAGTAAACTATACGTATGTAAAGTACGGCCGCACCTTACGCAAATGAATTGGAGAATGCGTAGTGAGGCACTTATTCCGTATGTTTGCCTTTTGGTGAATAATGCGTTAAAATTTTAATCGCCATTAAAAAAATTGAGAATAAAAATTTTAATCTATTTTTATTTGGCTGTTTCCCAGCTAACAGGGAACGTTCCCACAACTTTCACTTTGAAAGTTCGGGAAGCACGGTGGCTAAGTGGGTAGCACTGTCGCCTCACAGCAAGAAGGTCCTGGGTCCGATCCCCAGGTGGGGCGGTCTGGGTCCGATCCCCAGGTGGGGCGGTCTGGGTCCGATCCCCAGGTGGGGCGGTCTGGGTCCTTTCTGTGTGGAGTTTGCATGTTCTTAATGATTTTAGGTTTACAGATAATATTACTTCGAAATGAACATAGAGTTTGTAAATGCTTTTAACATCTCTTACGAGACAATTCACCTTTGATGACATATCTATACACATATCTGTACACATGAATTAAATGTGGACGTTAATCTGCATGTTACACTTAAAATATTGGAGGTCCAAAATTTTCTTTCAAATAATATGTTATATGTGTGCTTTAAACCACCTAAGCCCACCAACAACCCAGGTTAAACCCTGCATTTGTGCCATCGGGTTTAGTTATTGTAGCATTCTGTTAACTACAGATTTAAAATATGAAATTAAAAACAGGTTTTTTTTATTCCAGGAAAATGGCCACGTGTCAAGGATGGCTGCTGAGGTAGAGAGAGTCTCAGTGTATTTGCCTTCATTCACATCAACACAAAAGGATGGGTCGCCCATATTCAAGTTTATAATAGTGGCAACAAGTTTGACATTTGGTACACTGCTCCACAACCAGATTCACAGAACGTCAATGTTTTTGTAGCCCATATCCTAAATCAGTTGAAGTAAGTGCTAGTTGACTTTTTTATTAAAATATATTGTGGAACAACTCACTTTTTCAGTTCTGGTGCTGACAATCTCCTTTCATTCATCCACCTTTGTGCCCACTCGCCCACCTCTGTATGCGTAAAGCCCTGACTGTTATCAAATTTTGTTGGGTGTGTTCACCTGAGCTACTTTGCAAAATAGATGTACTGCAGCATAAAATAAAGAAGTTAAAGAGAGAGAGAACATCTGTCTGAGGCAGTGCATCAGTGCAGGTGAAGGTAAGTCATGTTTTTTAGCAATAAATATTTTGTGCACAATAAAAATTAATACTGAGATCACAAAAGTTTATATATCTCTTGCAATATACTGACCACCCAAACAACAGATTATCTTTAAAATTAACATTATCTTTGAAAATAATGATACTCTGTCCCTTTAACTCCTGCTTAGGCTCAATCAATGTTGTGACCATAAAAGTAATTATTTTCTTTTAAAAGATCTTTTTTCAGGTGCTGCTACTATTAAAAAAAACATTCATAGAGTTTAATACCATATTGCAGCCAAGAGAGTTGTACCAAGAGACGTAAGAAAAGTGCTCTTCCCAAGTGAAAGATTTAATCTGACCAGTCAAACCAGCTGCTGTCTCACAATCAGAGCCATAACAGGTAAGTTTAAAGTGCCTCACATTAGAACGTTTAAGCAATATGGCACAAGTCAGAGTGGTGATACATTCTTAATAATATGGGTGAGCAAGAACAACATCTGGTTATATGGACTAGGGCTGGGCGATATGGATCAAAAATTATATCTCGATATTTTTTTCTGAATGGCGATATACGATATATATCTCGATATTTTTTTATTCCATAAGGTAATAACAAAAAGACACTTCTGAGACAAAGCTACATGTTCCAATTTTTTTACAGGCACTTTTATTAATATTCATGCTGGGGAAGCTTCACACAAGAATTATTTTTCCTTAAAAAAAAAAAAAAAAAAGAGCTATTCTAAGAAAAAAAAAAAGTTGTTTTCTAAGGCATCTCCTGTTGTGTAATGTGAATTACAAATATATTGTCTGGCCCTTTAAAAATGTTAAGTGTACTATAGGGCGCAGGGAGCGAGTGTGTAGGGAAGATGTTGGAATGACACGGTTTCCGGCTGAGCTTGTGTGACATTAAAAGTAAAACCCCGTTAAAGTAAACCCCTCGTTAACCCCCCACCCCCCCATGTTTGGACTTTATACATTATTTTATGTATATGTCACCACAACAAACATTTACATTAATATTTTCTTTTACTGTATAGAACTCAGTTCTGTAATACAGGCAGAACTAATCGTTCATGTTACTGTGTAACTATTACAACATTTAATGCATTTTAATCAGCGTTCTGCTTCATGCACTTTATTATTATTTAACAGCTTTATTTGTTGTTTAATTGCTGTTTGCTCCTTGTTTACTGCAGAGTTAGTTCATGCAATTTAATAATGTTTGGTTGTTTATTGGCCGACAACAAGAAATACTATAATAGAAGATAAATAAATAAATGACGTGTCGGACGTCGGGCGATCGTCCAGTATAAACTACCACGACCACGTACAACATCCAGTACAGAAATCACTCCCATAATGTTTGTTTTTTACAGATAGAGCAAATACATGCACATCACATATACAAACACAAGAGTCAGAACAACAGGAGACGCACCGCTACGTTATTATTACTTTCTCAACACTTAATGTGAAGTAAATACGTGCATGTCAGCGCGTGCATGCGCTTGTGTTGGTTTTTGAAACGAATAACGACTCGTTTTCTTGTTTTTTAACTTTGGGATTTGAAGTGAAAAACGAATGAAGGTACACGGAGCTGGAACCTTTTGTCTGGACTTGTTTTCGGCGTTCTCTACAGAATACATTATTCTGCTGCTCATCTGACACTTTGAATTCGAACCATCTCCAAATAATTACAAAATTAGTCATTATTTTTCTTTTTAGTAAGCAGCTCCTCTTCGATAGCTTCTGTCATGTCTTTATGCGTCTCCATGCTATCGCTGCCTGCAGGAATTACTGGTGAAGCGGTGGGAGGGGCGAGTTGTGTTCAGTGAGGGAGAGAGACGGGGCAGGTGAACATGTGCAGAGACAAACTGGGAGAAGAGAAAGACGAACTGTCGGATCTCACTGGAACGCAACATTTATATCGATATATGCGATATTGTCTTATCTTATATCGCGTATGAAAATATATCGATATTTTTAAAATATCGATATATCGCCCAGCCCTAATATGGACTGTACTCTGCTAGATGTGAACATTTCAATGGAACAGTACTTGGACTGCAAATGATAATGTTTCTCAAGTCCATAGAATAGCAAGTACAGAGAAGAGATTGAGGAGACAACCAATAGCTGATCTGTTGCTGCACAGTTTGTATTAGTCATCCTCTAGTCCTTCATCAGTGCAAAAGTTTTTTATTCATAACTTCAATAGCATTTAAAGTATTCAGCATATTAATAACTTTAATAGCTTTTAAAAAATCATATTGCTCCAAAACAAGTTGTATTTTATCAAGTGTAACCCACATTACATACTACAACTCTTATACTGACACTTTTACCCTTAATTACATAATAAAAATAGATTTTTATTCATAACTTTAATAGCATTTAAAGTATTCAGCATATTAACTTCAATAGCTTTTTAAAATATTCATCAAATTGCTCCAAAACAAGTTGTATTTTATCAAGTGTAACCCACATTACATACTACAACTCTTATACTGACA
This sequence comes from Trichomycterus rosablanca, assembly GCF_030014385.1. Lineage (NCBI taxonomy): Eukaryota > Metazoa > Chordata > Actinopteri > Siluriformes > Trichomycteridae > Trichomycterus > Trichomycterus rosablanca. The sequence goes on from NC_085993.1 coordinate 37,300,691, forward strand.
CTTTTACTCTTTATTACATAATAAAAAACAGATTTTTATTAATAAATTTAATAGCATTTAAAGTATTCAGCATAATAATAACTTCAATAGCTTTTAAAATATTCATCAAATTGCTCCAAAACAAGTTGTCTTTTATCAAGTGTAACCCACATTACATACTACAACTCTTATACTGACACTTTTACCCTTTATTACATAATAAAAAATAGATTTTTATTCATAACTTCAATAGCATTTAAAGTATTCAGCATATTAATAACTTCAATAGCTTTTTAAATATTAATCAGATTGCTCCAAAACAAGTTGTATTTTATCAAGTGTAACCCACATTACATACTACAACTCTTATACTGACACTTTTACCCTTTATTACATAATAACTTCAATAGCATTTAAAGTATTCAACATATTAATAACTTCAATAGCTTTTTAAATATTTATCAGATTGCTCCAAAACAAGTTGTATTTTATCAAGTGTAACCCACATTACATACTACAACTCTTATACTGACACTTTTACCCTTTATTACATAATAAAAAACAGTTTTGTATTCATAACTTCAATAGCATTTAAAGTATGCAGCATTATAATAACTTCAAAAGCTTTTAAAATATTCATCAAATTGCTCCAAAACAAGTTGTATTTTATCAAGTGTAACCCACATTACATACTACAACTCTTATACTGACACTTTTACCCTTTTTTACATAATAACTTCAATAACATTTAAAGTATTCAGCATATTAATAACTTCAATAGTTTTTAAAATATTCATCAAATTGCTCCAAAACAAGTTGTATTTTATCAAGTGTAACCCACATTACATACTGTACAACACTTATACTGACACTTTTACTCTTTATTACATAATAAAAACAGATTTTTATTCAATACTTTAAAGGCATTTAAAGGCATAACTGTTCAAATTTTGCTTAATTGTTAGTTTGTGATTAATTTAGATTAATCGCGATTAATTTTGTTCTTTAATCGCGATTAATCTCGATTAAAAATTTTAATCGCGTGACAGCCCTACTAAAAATGAATTGAAGTTATTTAATAATATTGTATTTTGTTTATTTTACAAAAAGGCAGAAAAGTGGAACTTTGGTTGATGATAAATGCACGTTTATCATTCATGTACGAGTATTTTAGCACTGCACTCTCTACCGTTTCTATCAAAAGAAGAAAACAGCCATATGTTCAATGCGTTATTTATACATCGTATTTTATGAAGTAAAAACACGTTCAGTTTGTATAAAACCAGTCGTTTTGTGCTCAGCTTCACTGTTCAGTTTGACAGTCAAGTGCTGCTTTTACCTCTCGTGAATCACTTCATATACCTCAGTGCTCAAAACACAACATGGAAACAACATGGAGTATTTGAGCTCCTGTATAGACGCTGTTACGGTGCAGCCACATTTAATGTTTATTTACTCATATTGTAAATCTCCCAGGAAGACGAGCTAATCCAAGTTAGCAACAGGACAATTTACCTCAGCAAAGATCCACATGATGGCGCAAAAACACCACAAAACATTTGGTCACATTTCCGTTTATTATCAAAACTATCATAAATAACGAGTACAAATGATTATTTTCATATATGAAATTGCAATATTTTATTTCATTTAAAAGTAAATAAGCAATATTATAATACACATTAATATGAATGACTTGTGGGTTGAGTGATTCAACAGGTCAGTGTCAGTCACGTGTTTAGCGAGGTGACGTCACCGATGCACCACTGTAGACGCATTGTTTTTGTTAGTGATACAGTGAAAGTAGCAGCAGAGATACTTGTATTACTTTATTATTCTTTTGTAGCAGTGAAAGCTGGAGAAGCAGACGCGAAATGAGAGGAAACCATGCCAGACAAACTCAGCAAGGATGCCAGGGAGCGTTATTTGGATAAACGATCATCTGTTAACAGCAATGATAAGCTAAACTGATTGCGAGCGGGTGGAACAGTGACCATGTTGCGGTTGTAGCAGTAAATGTTTGTATTGTTCATGCTGCTTATTTTGCACAAAGAGTATTTAGGTTTTTTGTCTGTGTCTATTTACAAGTACAAATAAAGTACATATATATTGAAATTTTACATAACTGTACTTGATTATTGTCCTGATTTGCACACACACTTAAAAATAGTGGTTCTTTAGTCGAGACGATGGTTCATTTGCATGCTTAAAGGCTTCTGTGCATTATGAAATGTAGGCCTAATTATCATCAGGAAAACAAATAATGCAAACTACATTTAATGTTAGTCCACTATTTTGTTGTGTGTCTGATGCTACTTAAAGCTAGCAGAAGCATATATCAATCTCCATGCTGAAACTTTCTCTTGGATCTAATTAATATTTTTTCGTTCTTCTTTCATTTCTGACAGATTGTAAGTTTGTAAATAGTTTATTTTGCACATTTTATGGAAATTATAGTGTAAATTATACATAGATAAAGTACAAACGCACCTTTACGTACTTTGCGCACCTTACGCAAATTCACGAAACTACCCTACGACATACGTAGGTCAGTTTCGTGAATCGGCGCATGCGTAGTGAGACTCATTCCGTGTTTGTGTTTTGGTGAATAGACCGCTGAAGTCGTGCGTCATTCTGTAGTCCTCGTTATGCCCATATTTGGAGACCCGGGTCTAAGTCCGATTTTCAATGGCAAAAATTAATGTTTTTTTTTTTTTTTAATCGGCTCTAACGCATCCTGTGCTAAATAAACATGTTCAGAACCCTATACGTTTTGTCCTATGTACATATTTCTCCTGTACATCATTGGATCCTCTGAATTACGAGGTTGTTAAAGGGTCGTAACACTAATAATGCTACACGAAAGCTAATGCTACTGCGCATTAATTAGACGTCACTGAACTACACCAACCGAATCGACGGAATGAGCAGCCCGCGTTTGGTGACTGCAACCAAAGGCGTAACACCCAACCATCCTTGCTTTCTACTTTAATGTAGCTAGCTACTAAAAATATCAACTAAAACTTGTGAATGTCACTGCACTGTTACTCTGGTGAATCGTGCTGCTTCGTGCGGTTATTTAAGAGGCTTATAAAAGAAAAGAAAAAAGAAAAATTTAAGAGGCTTCCAGTCTAGTGACATCAATTCAGTGCGCAGTAGCATTAGCTTACATGTAGCAATATTCATATTTTGACTCTTTAACGACTTCATAATTCAGAGGATCCAGTGATAATAGACAGAAGAATCTCCATAAAACAAAACGTAACAGCTTTGGAACATTTTTTTATGACTACAGGATGCGAGAGAGGTTTACCTGAGCGGGAGCGGGGGGAAGGCGGTTAGGGTTGCACCTATAAAAAAATATAACGGGTCTTACACAGTCATAGGAACATTATCAAAATGTTTTATTCAGGCTGTTTAACATTTATTATTTTCATTCTTTATAATAATAAATCAGAACCATATTTTAGGCAAAACAACATGCATAAAGAACATCATGTAACATTTTTTCTCAACAGTGCAAACAACATTTTTACATAATCCATCTTCACACTGACATGCAGCACCGGCCCTGCTTGTGTTACTTTAGTTTCACCCTAAGACGGATTCGAACCTAGGGCGATGCGCTCTGCCCACTGCGCTACGCAAACAGCATAATATTAAACAGGTTGTAATGCTGATATGCCTGCGCACACACGGCGTTACTAAGACTAAAAATTAATACTACTTAAAATAACCAAAGTTAAACCACGGTAGCAGCAGTTTCCTTCTGTTTCATACATATCGGCCTGTCTCAGTCCAATCTGCAGCATTTCTCTGCCGTTCAATACGAAACACCATGTTTAGTTTCCAAATAAGGAACGATTCCATTTTTTACGGGACGGTTGGCAACCCTAGTCAGTACCTCAGATGTGAACTAGTTGGCTAGGCTAGGTATTGACACATTCACACGCCTGTTCTAACCTTATTAGTAGAAATGGGCGGATCGATCCAAATATCCATAGTATCAATACTCCAGTTTTACTTTTTCTCCGCTACATTCAGTACGTTTCTCCCGTTTCATAAGAAAGTAGAGACCATAGCTGCGTCCGAAATCGCATACTTCCATACTTAATAGTACGCGAAAGCAGTACGCGAGAGCGGCTGGTATGTCCGAATACGTAGTATACATAAAAAGGTATGTGAGAAGTACCCGGATGACCTACTTCTTGGGCAGCCATGTTTGAGTATGCAAACGATGCACACTTTCGGTCCGCCAATGTATCCCATAATTCAACTGGAGCTGCGTAGGCGTTCGAAGCGGAAGAAGAAACAAGAAAGATGGCGGAAAACGGAGAGTTCTCTGTTTACAAATGTAAGATAAACAAAATAAAAATGTTATTATTGCGTATAACCCTAAATAACGTTAAATATCCCACATTTTGCTGAGTGGGGCTTGTAATGAGCACGCGGTCTGTAACTATGGTGATCATCACTTGACGTTGGTAAGATGGCGAATGTAGTACGTAGGGGTGTTGCGTGCATACTGCACACTTCTGTACTGAAAGCGCGTACTTCTTTACCGGCCGAGCGGCGCGTACTTCCTCGAATCTAGTACGTACTCTGTAAGTGTGCGATTTCGGACGCAGCTTATGTTTAAACACACTTCTCCTTTCACATCTTACATGCACACCTTACTTCTCCTGCTCTGTTGTGTTTTGTTGTGGTACCGTCACGTAACTAAGCGACACTGAAAGACCGAACACGTACACCCATCAGCCATAACATTAAAACCACCTCCTTGTTTCTACACTCACTGTCCATTTTATCAGCTCCACTCACCATTGTGTTTGTAGTTCTACAATTACTGACTGTAGTCCATCTGTTTCTCTGCATGCTTTGTTAGCCCCTCTTTCATGCTGCTCGTCAATGGTCAGGAACCTGGTGTTAAATGTAAGTAACTGTTGAGCCCTCAGCTGGCAGTGCATGAGAAACCATCATGCTACTGTGATAAATATAGCTAAATGGGCTCAGGAGTACTTTAGAAAACTGCTGTCACATCCGGCACTGCATCAGAAAATTCAACCTGAAACTTCTAGTTATGCAAATGGAACGCTGTACATCAATTCTATGTGGAAACACTGCAAAGTAATGTAATATCAGCGAAAGTGCTGCATCTACACCTGTGTGGAAATGCATCAGTGCTCCTTGCATATGTGTGAAGGTACCACTGACACAATGACGTCTATTGGGGTTTTAGATAGACACATGCTGCTACCAAGACAACATACTTTGCTGCAAAGTTTAATTCTATTTAGTTTTATTATTTTAGCAGGACAATGGCGGCTTGGTGGGTAGCACTGTCGCCTCACAGCAAGAAGGTCTTAGTCTTGGTTCGATTTCCAGATGGAGCAGTCCGGGTCCTTTCTATGTGGAGTTTGCATGTTTGTGTTTGTGTGGGTTTCCTCCAGGAGCTCTGGTTTCCTCACACAGTCCGAAAACGTGCAAGTGAATTGGAGATAAAAAATGGTCCATGACTGTGTTTGACATTAAAAACTTAAACCTGTTGTTTCATGAGTGTGTGAAAACATGACGTTAAAATCCTAATAAAATAAATAAATAAATAAAACAGTAAAAATGTAATATAGAAATTATACACTGATCAGCCATAACAATAAAATCCCCTCCTTGTTCCTACACTCACTGTCCATGTTATCAGCTCCACTTACCATATAGAAGCACTTTGACGTTTTACAATGACTGTAGTCCATCTGTTTCTCTGCATACCTTTTTAGCCTGCTTTCACCCTGTTCTTCAATGGTCAGGACCCCCACAGAGTAGATATTATTTGGGTGTTGGATCATTCTCAACCCTGCAGTGACACTGACATGGTGGTGGTGTGTTAGTGTGTGTTGTGCTGGTATGAGTCAATCAGACACAGCAGCGCTGCTGGACTTTTTAAATAGTGTTCACTCACTGTCCACTCTATTAGACACTCCTACCTAGTTGGTCCACCTTGTAGATGTAAAGTCAGAGACGATCGCTCATCTATTGCTGCTGTTTGAGTTGGTCATCTTCTAGACCTTCATCAGTGGTCACAGGACGCTGCCCACATGGTGCTGTTGGATGGATATATTTTTGGTTGGTGGACTATTTTCAGTCCAGCAGTGACAGTGAGGTGTTCAAAAAACTTTATCAGCATTGCTGTGTCTTATCCACTCATACCAGCACAACACACACTAACACACCATTACCATGTCAGTGTCACTGCAGTGCTGAGAATGACCCACCACCTAAATAATACCTGCTCTGTAGTGGTCCTGGGAGAGACTAGTGATGGCTAACAAAGCATGCAGAGAAACTGATGGACTACAGTCAGTAATTGTAGAACTACAAAGTGCTTCTATATGGTAAGTGTAGCTGATAAAATGGACAGTGAGTGTAGAAACAAGGAGGTGGTTTTAATGTTATGGCTGATCAGTGTATTTGACTTTGTAGCTTGCTTACACCATTAGTCCAGTTTTTTTGGCTTTTTGTCATTAAAGTTGGGAGGAAAAATATGAAAATTAGATATGAAACATTATTGAAATTGTCAAATTTGACCAAATTTTCCCATTTGCAGCATTATGGCTCAAATTTGGCCAATTTATCTTGGCAATCTATCTTCAAATACTTAAGATTAAGGGGGTCTATCAGATGCACACAGTTTAAACTCTGGTAGAAAGAATTAGACCATTTATTACTGTTTAAAATATTTAGCCTACAATATTTACTTGTGCGTCCTAACGAGGCAATTAAGACTCTTAGGAATTAATTCTTTGAGACTTTGTTATAAACCTTAAGAAATATACAAACAGTGTCATTTGTTCAGAAGTGACCAAACTTTTGCATACAAAAGTGTGTTATTGTGTATGTGCACATGCGCATAAATGTGTGTGTGTGTCCAGGGTGTGTTGCAACAGGTCTAACCACAGAAACGGCTTGTAAAGGATGTGAACGACTGTGACCCTCTAACAGGAAGAAGAGTAACACAGGAAACAGGAAACAGCTTGGGGGGGGGGGGGGGGGGGGGGGGGGGGGTGAAATAACACCCTTACTAACCCACAAAACATTATCACTTTGTGATTATTAACATGATTATTTACATCTGATCTGAGAACAGTGTTGAGAACTGCTGTAAAATGAGTTCCTGAACAAACCCTACATACTGTCATATGACAAATGCTGTTTATGTAGCTGAGTTGAGGATTTAGTGTTTGGTCAAGGGTCCAACAGTGGCAGGCTGGCAAAGATTGTATTGGAAATCACTTTTTTTTTGTAGTGTTTATCCATGGAGACTGCTGTTAACCCTTAAACATTGTAAACCAAGGCGTAAGACTTGATAAGACAATTAATAAATGTTGTTTAAGCAAACACTATTTTGGTGTGGGCCGGGTGGGTCCAAAGCCAATCCGAAATACAGTGCACACAAGGCATGAAAACCTCCTGGACATCGTAAATGTTTTGGCATTTAGTAGACGTTTTTATCCAAAGCAACTTACATTACAGTTACAGTATACAGTGTGAGCAATTGAGGGTTAAGGGCCTTGCTCAAGGGCCCAACAGCAGCAACCTGGCAGTGGTGGGGCTTGAACGAGCCACCTTATGATTACTAGTCCAGTACCCTAACCGCTAGGCTACGGCTTGCCCAGGTTAGTCAGGTGGTCCACACTCACACATTGGGGCAGTTTAGTTTAAATAGCATTTACTAGAGTACAGTGGAAGTTTAGTTTAAAATGATTTTTACTGATGCTCAGGTGGTGCAGCGGTAAAAACACACCAGAGCTGGGATCTTGAATACATCGTATCGAATCTCAGCTCTGCCTGCTCTGCCTGCTCTGTCTCTGCCTGGGCTGGGCTGAGCAGCCACATGAACAACAATTGGCCTGTTTTTCAGTTGGGGTGGGATTAAGCTGGATAGGGTCTCTCTCATAACTATCGCAATTACGACCTCTGCTGGCTGATTGATGGCGCTTGCACAGAGATGAGAAAAGAGTGCTCTCAGGGTGTGTCTCTCCGTACACATTGCTGAGCTGCGCTGCACTCGTCAAAGTGTGACAAGATGCATACGACATGCTGCCCACGTGTCAGAGGGGGCGTGGGTTAGCTTCGTTCTCCTCAATCAGAGCGGGGATCGGCATTGGTGTATCAGGGGTTGGACAATGAAACTGAAACACCTGTCATTTTAGTGTGGGAGGTTTCATGGCTAAATTGGACCAGTCTGGTGGCCAATCTTCATTAATTGCACATTGCACCAGTAAGAGCAGAGTGTGAAGGTTCAATTAGCAGGGTAAGAGCACAGTTTTGCTCAAAATATTGCAATGCACACAACATTATGGGTGACATACCAGAGTTCAAAAGAGGACAAATTGTTGGTGCACGTCTTGCTGGCGCATCTGTGACCAAGACAGCAAGTCTTTGTGATGTATCAAGAGCCACGGTATCCAGGGTAATGTCAGCATACCACCAAGAAGGACATCCAACAGGATTAACTGTGGACGCAAGAGGAAGCTGTCTGAAAGGGATGTTCGGGTGCTAACCCGGATTGTATCCAAAAAACATAAAACCACGGCTGCCCAAATCACGGCAGAATTAAATGTGCACCTCAACTCTCCTGTTTCCACCAGAACTGTCCGTCGGGAGCTCCACAGGGTCAATATACACGGCCGGGCTGCTATAGCCAAACCTTTGGTCACTCGTGCCAATGCCAAACGTCGGTTTCAATGGTGCAAGGAGCGCAAATCTTGGGCTGTGGACAATGTGAAACATGTATTGTTCTCTGATGAGTCCACCTTTACTGTTTTCCCCACATCCGGGAGAGTTACGGTGTGGAGAAGCCCCAAAGAAGCGTACCGCCCAGACTGTTGCATGCCCAGAGTGAAGCATGGGGGTGGATCAGTGATGGTTTGGGCTGCCATATCATGGCATTCCCTTGGCCCAATACTTGTGCTAGATGGGCGCGTCACTGCCAAGGACTACCGAACCATTCTGCAGGACCATGTGCATCCAATGGTTCAAACATTGTATCCTGAAGGCGGTGCCGTGTATCAGGATGACAATGCACCAATACACACAGCAAGACTGGTGAAAGATTGGTTTGATGAACATGAAAGTGAAGTTGAACATCTCCCATGGCCTGCACAGTCACCAGATCTAAATATTATTGAGCCACTTTGGGGTGTTTTGGAGAAGCGAGTCAGGAAACGTTTTCCTCCACCAGCATCACGTAGTGACCTGGCCACTATCCTGCAAGAAGAATGGCTTAAAATCCCTCTGACCACTGTGCAGGACTTGTATATGTCATTTCCAAGACGAATTGACGCTGTATTGGCCGCAAAAGGAGGCCCTACACCATACTAATAAATTATTGTGGTCTAAAACCAGGTGTTTCAGTTTCATTGTCCAACCCCTGTATATATATATATACAGTGTATCACAAAAGTGAGTACACCCCTCACATTTCTGCAGATATTTAAGTATATCTTTTCATGGGACAACACTGACAAAATGACACTTTGACACAATGAAAAGTAGTCTGTGTGCAGCTTATATAACAGTGTAAATTTATTCTTCCCTCAAAATAACTCAATATACAGCCATTAATGTCTAAACCACCGGCAACAAAAGTGAGTACACCCCTTAGTGAAAGTTCCTGAAGTGTCAATAATTTGTGTGGCCACCATTATTTCCCAGAACTGCCTTAACTCTCCTGGGCATGGAGTTTACCAGAGCTTCACAGGTTGCCACTGGAATGCTTTTCCACTCCTCCATGACGACATCACGGAGCTGGCGGATATTCGAGACTTTGCGCTCCTCCACCTTCCGCTTGAGGATGCCCCAAAGATGTTCTATTGGGTTTAGGTCTGGAGACATGCTTGGCCAGTCCATCACCTTTACCCTCAGCCTCTTCAGTAAAGCAGTGGTCGTCTTAGAGGTGTGTTTGGGGTCATTATCATGCTGGAACACTGCCCTGCGACCCAGTTTCCGGAGGGAGGGGATCATGCTCTGCTTCAGTATTTCACAGTACATATTGGAGTTCATGTGTCCCTCAATGAAATGTAACTCCCCAACACCTGCTGCACTCATGCAGCCCCAGACCATGGCATTCCCACCACCATGCTTGACTGTAGGCATGACGCACTTATCTTTGTACTCCTCACCTGATTGCCGCCACACATGCTTGAGACCATCTGAACCAAACAAATTAATCTTGGTCTCATCAGACCATAGGACATGGTTCCAGTAATCCATGTCCTTTGTTGACATGTCTTCAGCAAACTGTTTGCAGGCTTTCTTGTGTAGAGACTTCAGAAGAGGCTTCCTTCTGGGGTGACAGCCATGCAGACCAATTTGATGTAGTGTGCGGCGTATGGTCTGAGCACTGACAGGCTGACCCCCCACCTTTTCAATCTCTGCAGCAATGCTGACAGCACTCCTGCACCTATCTTTCAAAGACAGCAGTTGGATGTGACGCTGAGCACGTGCACTGAGCTTCTTTGGACGACCAACGCGAGGTCTGTTCTGAGTGGACCCTGCTCTTTTAAAACGCTGGATGATCTTGGCCACTGTGCTGCAGCTCAGTTTCAGGGTGTTGGCAATCTTCTTGTAGCCTTGGCCATCTTCATGTAGCGCAACAATTCGTCTTTTAAGATCCTCAGAGAGTTCTTTGCCATGAGGTGCCATGTTGGAACTTTCAGTGACCAGTATGAGAGAGTGTGAGAGCTGTACTACTAAATTGAACACACCTGCTCCCTATGCACACCTGAGACCTAGTAACACTAACAAATCACATGACATTTTGGAGGGAAAATGACAAGCAGTGCTCAATTTGGACATTTAGGGGTGTACTCACTTTTGTTGCCGGTGGTTTAGACATTAATGGCTGTATATTGAGTTATTTTGAGGGAAGAGTAAATTTACACTGTTATATAAGCTGCACACAGACTACTTTTCATTGTGTCAAAGTGTCATTTTGTCAGTGTTGTCCCATGAAAAGATATACTTAAATATCTGCAGAAATGTGAGGGGTGTACTCACTTTTGTGATACACTGTATATATATATATATATATATGAGATTTTTACTTAGTCACTCGCACCTAGGAGTAGTTTAAAGCAGCCAATCTATCTTCTGCATGTTTTGGAATGGAAGTACAGTGAATAACCTAAAGGAAACTCACACAAACATTGTGGGAACACATAAAACTGTTAGCAGACAGTGTCACGCACACCAGATGATGTAAATTCTATTATTAGTTTATACTGCTACATGTTCATTTTATACATTTTTAACATTCTTTGAGCTTCTGCTTTAGGTGAAGCTGGATCAGTGTCTTTAAGGAACTTGATCTAACTTCCCATTTTTTGGCAGACTTCTCTCTTTCAGTACACAGAAGTTTGATTCAAAGTGTCTAACTGACCATCTAAAACTACCACCGCTCTATATGTGCTTATAAGTGGTTGTAATTGACTACTGTCTGAGTCCATATAAATAGGGCTAGTTTGACTGCATTCATTAAAAAGTATGTGAAGTATGTTATCTTATGCTGTGTGTAAATTACATTTTCACTTTGGCGTTTAGTGGACGCTTTCTATTCAAAGCAATTTACAGAACTGCAACAGTATACAACCTAAGCATCTCAGTGTTAAGGGCCTTGCTTAAGGGACCTGTGCTCTTATGTTTGTCAGATTTGCTGGCCCTGCGTGTTGGCTTCTGGTTGCACCTGATCTCTGACCCCTAGGACCGGAGCTGCCCACCCCGAATATAGACAAAGGCGCAGAGCTTGGGGGTTCTAGGTCATTGAAACTTGTGGTGATCAGGGATGTTGGGTTGCTGTCGTTCTGCCTCTCTTGTCCGATCACTCAGGTTTGATGACGGTGGGGAGGTGGGCGCTGATGTCCTGTGAAAGCCTTCATGACTGTGTTACCTGCTCGCTCTCTCTTTTAGTTATGCTGTAATAATTAGGGGTGTCTTATGCTACTCTCTGCAAAACTGACATTTTACTCTTAACTACATCTTCTGTTTTACCCCGAGGTGATTCTGACGGAAACCTGTTTATCCATCTGAGGTTGTCGAGACTGCCATGCCAACAATGCTGCTCCTGCTAGATATGATGGAAACCTGGCATGTTTGCACCAAAAATGTCAATAACTCACTACAGACTTTATCACAGACTGAACTGAATGATAAAAAACTCCAAATATTTTGCTATTTATTACTTTTAGTTCAATTTAATTTTGTGTATGTATGATTCGAGTGAATTCTGTTCTTTTAAGTTGTCCTCCAGGCCGCCCAAGGAGGTTGGGGGTCCCTGCTGAGTTTGGTTCCTCTCAAGGTTTCTTCCTGTATTTTTAAGGGAGTTTTTTCTTGGGCTTGCTCAATGGGGGTTTTTGGTCTGTTGGTTCTGGAGTCTGTGAAGTTGCTTTGAGACAATATCTACTGTAAAAAAGTGCTATACAAAAAATTTTGACTTGACTAAGGGCCCAACAGTGGCAACCTGGCAGTGGTGTGGTTTGAACCAGCAACCTTTCAATTACTAGTCCTGAACCTTAACCACTAGGCTACAACTGCCACAAAGCATGATGTAGAGCTTGGTAGACTGTGCCAACTTTTACCTAGCACCTTTAATTCATGGCAGACCTGTTTTTAGTTACCCAGATTCAACCTGATCATTTTTACTTTAAGAATAAGATGACACTTATAGGTTATGGCAATTTAGTGTGTGTGTGTGTGTGTGTGTGTGTGTGTGTGTGTGTAAGTGTGTATGAGCCAAAATAGTACAAGAAATGCAAGTGGCACTTCCCCATTTAAAAAAAGTCACTTAAGCAATGTTGTGAATCATCATTAGTTTTATTAACACCATTAGCATTTCATAAACCTTTACAGAAACACATTCTAAACACAATTAATTAAATTTTAATTAAATAAACCAAATAATTAATAACAATTCAGTCATACAACTCGAATACTCACATCTAATATTTACAAGTATGTACAATAAAACATTAGGCAAAATATGGCCATCAGAAGTGCTAAACATAATGATTATAATGATAATAATAATTATTCTTATTTTTTTTTAATGTTTTTGTGACTTTATCTGCTACATGATCCAACAGATGAAAATGAATTTCGCACATCTATTGCTGAGTTGAAAAGAAAGAGTAAAAACCACCATAAACATCCAAAGGGTAACAAAGTGTAATTTAAAAATACATGAAAACTCAAGTACTTGCAAGTGTCATTTGACTATATAAAGTGTCTGAATTACAAAGTAAATAAGCTACAAAACCAAGTGCTGTTATAAAAAAATAGGTAAAGAAGGTTGTAGATGCTGTGTGATGAGTGCTGCTATCAAACATGAGTTGCTTATTTGACTGCATGAATTAATGGTCCACATCAGGTTGCCTAAATGTTGGACGATGCACAATGTCTAACCAAAGTGCAACCTGATTGTTAGATTGTGTACATTTACATTTACGACATTTAGCAGACGCTTTTATCCAAAGCGACTTACAGTATACACAGATCAACCATAACATTAAAACCACCTCCTTGTTTCTACACTCACTGTCCATTTGATCAGCTCCACTTACCATATAGAAGCACTTTGTAGTTCTACTGACTGTAGTCCATCTGTTTATCTGCATGCTTTGTTAGCCCCCTTTCATGCAGTTCTTCAATAGTCAGGACCACTACAGAGCAGGTATAATTTAGGTGGTGGATTATTCTCAGCACTGCAGTGACACTGACATGGTGGTGTGTTAGTGTGTGTTGTGCTGATATGAGTGGATCAGACACAGCAGCGCTGATGGACTTTTTAAACACCTCACTGTCACTGCTGGACTGAGAATAGTCCACCAACCAAAAATATATCCAGCCAACAGCACCCTGTCGGCAGCGTCCTGTGACCACTGATGAAGGTCTAAAAGATGACCAACTCAAACAGCAGCAATAGATGAGCGATCGTCTCTGACTTTACATCTACAAGGTGGACCAACTAGGTAGGAGTGTCTAATAGAGAGGACAGTGAGTGGACATGGTATTTAAAAACTCCAGCAGCGCTGCTGTGTCTGATCCACTTATACCAGCACAACACACACTAACACACCACCACCATATTATAGTCACTGCAGTGCTGAGAATGATCCACCACCTAAATAATACCTCTGTGGGGGTCCTGAATATTGAAGAACAGGGTGAAAGGGGGCTAACAGCATGCAGAGAAACAGATGGACTACAGTCAGTAATTGTAGAACTACAAAGTGCTTTCATATGGTAAGTGGAGCTGATAAAATGGACAGTGAGTGTAGAAACAAGGAGATGGTCATAATGTTATGGCTGATCTGTGTACAAACTAAGCACTTGAGGGTTAAGGGCCTTACTCAAGGGCCCAACAGTGGCAACCTGGCAGTGGTGGGTCTTAAACCGGCAACCTTCTGATTACTGGTCCAGTACCTTAACCGCAAGGCTAAGTCACCGGAGTGATACAGGTATGGTGAAATAACACGGTTAACTTTATTCAACAAATCAGTTGGCATGGTTAAACAACCTTTTGTATAACTAGATCTATGTTCAGGAATATGCAAAACAAACATTTTGCTTATTTAATGTAAACAAAAATTACAGTATTTCTGTCAGTCGCACCTAAGGGGCAGACAGTGGTAGTTTATGGTCGAAAAATACTGTATGAGGCACTGTCACAGCAGCAAGGCGGTGATTCCCCCTCCGTCTGCACAGTCTGAGTACTCGAGTTCTAACTCATTTATCCCTGGCATAAGAGACAGTCATACAGCTGATTTGACACTTTTTTTTTTTAGGATAGATCATAATGTGGGATTTTTTGTAATGTTTTTTTTATTTAATGCTCCACATACAGATGCTACAGACACTGGTAAATTCTGCAGCCTTATGTTAGAAGTGAATTACTTCACTAGGAGAGGGGCAGTGATTTGACCACTTGTTATTTTTATTAATTCATTCACTGTCTGTTTTACCAACGCTTTATCCTATTCATGGTCCGTCTGATTCACTGCGCAAAGGGCTGGAATTACCCTGGACAGTTCGCCAGGGCACCATCACAGGGCACCACTTGTTGTTTAAAATTCTTACAATGTGTATTTGACAATGTAGCATTACATAAATATAAAAAGTATGTCTTCATATACAAAGCCACTTTTAAAATAACCAAACTAATAGACTGATACACTAAACCTAAACAAAAACAGATGTACAGTAGACCCTTGAGTTACGAACGGTTTACCATACGAACAGTACGAACGGTGTTTTCTATATATTTTGTCAAATTCGATATTAAAATGTCCCCAAAACAGGTGCAGAGGAAGTGCAGTGGTGAGAAAATGAAAAAAAAAAAAAATCACTATTTGTTGTGTTGTATAATTACTCCTGCCAGTAGCTGTCACTGTTTATCAGACAGAGGGGACCGTGAGTGAGAGAGAAGAAGGAATTCAGTAAAATATTCTTTCTTTCGTGCAATTACACCTACAAAATACAACACTATTGAAATAAAGAAGGAAATAATAGAGAAATATGAGAGTTATTGTTTCTGGTAGATACATTTTATAAAAAAGAAGGAAATTATGGTGTATGGTGCAGCACACATACTGTACTGAAATGTGATGTGTGTGTGTTTTATGTACAGTACTACTGTGTTGTTGTTTATTATTGTTTATTATAGGTAGTATAGGAATGTCTATTCCATCATTTAAGATTTAAGGGAAAAAATACTTGTATTTATAACAAAAAAGATCATTTAAGACATTAGAAAGGTTAGGTAAGGGGGTGGTTTGGGGGGTCTGGCACGGATGAATTCTATTTACATTATTTCTTATGGGAAAAATAGGTTTAACTAACGAACATTTTGACTTAAGAACAGCCCTTGGGAACCAATTAAATTCGTAGGTCAAGGGTCTACTGTAATTTGTTACCCTTCTGGAGAACCTTAATAGTGTTAACAATGGGCTGAAACCGTGTAATCTATGTTTCAATATACAGTGTATCACAAAAGTGAGTACACCCCTCACATTTCTGCAAATATTTTATTATATCTTTTCATGGGACAACACTATAGACATGAAACTTGGATATAACTTAAGAGTAGTCAGTGTACAACTTGTATAGCAGTGTAGATTTACTGTCTTCTGAAAATAACTCAACACACAGCCATTAATGTCTAAATGGCTGGCAACATAAGTGAGTACACCCCACAGTGAACATGTCCAAATTGTGCCCAAAGTGTCAATATTTTGTGTGACCACCATTATTATCCAGCACTGCCTTAACCCTCCTGGGCATGGAATTCACCAGAGCTGCACAGGTTGCTACTGGAATCCTCTTCCACTCCTCCATGATGACATCACGGAGCTGGTGGATGTTAGACACCTTGAACTCCTCCACCTTCCACTTGAGGATGTGCCACAGGTGCTCAATTGGGTTTAGTCCATCACCTTTACCTTCAGCTTCCTCAGCAAGGCAGTTGTCATCTTGGAGGTTGTGTTTGGGGTCGTAATCCTGTTGGAAAACTGCCATGAGGCCCAGTTTTCGAAGGGAGGGGATCATGCTCTGTTTCAGAATGTCACAGTACATGTTGGAATTCATGTTTCCCTCAATGAACTGCAGCTCCCCAGTGCCAGCAACACTCATGCAGCCCAAGACCATGATGCTACCACCACCATGCTTGACTGTAGGCAAGATACAGTTGTCTTGGTACTTCTCACCAGGGCGCCGCCACACATGCTGGACACCATCTGAGCCAAACAAGTTTATCTTGGTCTCGTCAGACCACAGGGCATTCCAGTAATCCATGTTCTTGGACTGCTTGTCTTCAGCAAACTGTTTGCGGGCTTTCTTGTGCGTCAGCTTCCTTCTGGGGTGACGACCATGCAGACCGAGTTGATGCAGTGTGCGGCGTATGGTCTGAGCACTGACAGGCTGACCTCCCACGTCTTCAACCTCTGCAGCAATGCTGGCAGCACTCATGTGTCTATTTTTTAAAGCCAACCTCTGGATATGACGCCGAACACGTGGACTCAACTTCTTTGGTCGACCCTGGCGAAGCCTGTTCCGAGTGGAACCTGTCCTGGAAAACCGCTGTATGATTTTGGCCACCATGCTGTAGCTCAGTTTCAGGGTGTTAGCAATCTTCTTATAGCCCAGGCCATCTTTGTGGAGAGCAACAATTCTATTTCTCACATCCTCAGAGAGTTCTTTGCCATGAGGTGCCATGTTGAATATCCAGTGGCCAGTATGAGAGAATTGTACCCAAAACACCAAATTTAACAGCCCTGCTCCCCATTTACACCTGGGACATTGACACATGACACCAGGGAGGGGCAACGACACATTTGGGCACAATTTGGACATGTTCACTGTGGGGTGTACTCACTTATGTTGCCAGCCATTTAGACATTAATGGCTGTGTGTTGAGTTATTTTCAGAAGACAGTAAATCTACACTGCTATACAAGTTGTACACTGACTACTCTAAGTTATATCCAAGTTTCATGTCTATAGTGTTGTCCCATGAAAAGATATAATGAAATATTTGCAGAAATGTGAGGGGTGTACTCACTTTTGTGATACACTGTATATGAATCATGTTAACAACAAAGAAGGTCATTGAGCCCAAAAACTAGAAGTCCAGTTCCATATGCACAGTTTTGTGGCTTGTGTAGTTAATATTTAGTATAACCCTAGTTATTTAATCATAAAATCACTTTTCACTGTTCTCTAACCCACTTACTCTGACTGTGTCAAAGCTGATTCATGTCTGATGATGTTACTGATAACAGGTGTAAGACAGAAATAATGGGGATTTCAATTTTCTACATTCCCTAGAACTGAAAGCGTCACTGATGAGTATTTATAAAACACAGCTAGACTTTCTACTGAAACACACCTGAAGATATGCAGACACTCAGTAAAGTGTATCATGATATAAACATATTACAAGTTTGCTCAAAGCAAAAATAAGAAATGGACACATAAAAAATACGTGCTAGACTAGCATGAATTACAGTGAGAGAAAACAAGTCTTCAAACACTTTTTTAAATTATTATTTTAAATAATTCTAGTGCATGTATGTATTTTAAATAGGCTTTTGTGTATTTAAAAAATGAATGAAAAGTATGTTATTATAAGTATAAACAAAACCAGGACCAGGAAATCAAAGCAATTGTATTTGTTTGGACTGGTTGACTTGTACTTTACATTTACAAGTCACCTGTCTGAGGACAACTACTTATGGTGCTTGAACTTTTCCTCTATTCCCAGGTGGCGCAGCGGGATATTCCGCTAGCACACCAGCGACCGAGATTTTGAACTCCTCGGTTTAAAACTCAACGTTGCCACCAGTCGGCTGGGCATAATTGGCAGTGCCTGCAGCAGACACGTTTCCGCTAGGGTGGGATGAACGGACTATGTGTTTGGAGTCTTGACCCTGATTAGCAGATAGAGAGGCGTCTGTGCAGAATGCATGGGTGAAAACGGCTTCTGCTAAGGGCTGCGCGCAGGTCGGAGGAGGCATGAGTAGCAATATACCCACCTCGACTGGAATCAGGGATCCCCCTTGTCCAGCTATAAGGACTTTGAGAACTGTGAATTTGTAATATTACTGTTCGGTCTTCGTGCCAATTTATTTATTTTTTGCACACTTGTTGTTATGCTTGCTGCACAACTGCTAAGTCCCTTAGAGGAGTTAATGAAAGCCATTACTGTTCCAGCAATTAGTCCTAGTAAATCATCTAACAACATCTGCAAACTGTTACAGTACATCACCCCATCATTTGAAAAATCACCCCATCATTTGAAATATTTTCTATAAAAGGTTTATGTATGTAAAGACAGCAAAAATACTCCTCCCTCACGGTGATGCCAAGCTGGTCCATAAAACGATTAATACACAATATATTAATAATACTTGGGAGAAAATGCTTATGGATCTTTAGATCCCAAAACTGCTTTCTCAGAACTGATCGTGCTGTACATACCTGACTGCAGACGACAGTCAGCACTTTTAAATAGCTGGTCTATTTTCAGTCTGTTGGTCTGCTGGTATTTTAGTGCTCCTCAACAGCAGAGACTCGACAATGCTGCATATCTTTACTTTCTGTTTCCGCACTTGATTATTTATTTGTAGGTTTCCAATGATGCTTTGCAGTGATCAGTCCTGTGGTGTTTGATTGATGACTTTCTTCTTTCGCAGAGAGACCAGATCGTAGAATGGATCCTTTGTGATGCTTGCCCTGTGGATTATTTCATGACAGTAATTAGATGATTCATGTAGAATAAAATCACAGTGAAAAGTCACTAATTATCATCACGTCTTTGCTTCTTTAGTATTGCAATAAGGCAGAAAAAAGAAAAACACACAAACACATCGTCAGTTCGAATCTCAGCTCTGCTACCGGCAGGCTGGGCACCTACACCAACAATGATTGGCTTGTTTGTAGGTAGGGTGCCGGAAGGGATTCCTCATAACTTTTTTTTTTTATATTTTGTTTTTATGCATTTTCTCCCCTTTTTCTCCCTGTTAGCGCGTCCAATTGCAAGACTGCGTCATGCTTCCTCTCCACCAATGCCGATCCCCGCTCTGATTGAGGAGAACAAAGCCTCCGACACGTGGGCAGCAGCCGTATGCATTTTGTCACCCACACTTTGACGAGTGTAATGCGGATCAGCACTGCGTACGGAGAGACACACCCTGACAGCACTCTTTTCCCGTCTCTGTGCGGGCGCCATCAATCAGCCGGCAAAGGTCGTAATTTAATTAGTTATGAGAGAGTCTCTATCCGGCTTTTAATATCCCACCCCTATCTGAACAACAGGCCAATCGTTGTTCATGTGGCCGCTCAGCCCAGCCGGCAAGCAGAGCTGGGATTCGATACGATGTGTTCGTGTGTTTTACCGCTGCGCCACCTGAGCAGCCGGATTCCTCATAACTAATGCAATTATGGCCTCTGCTGGCTTTGATGACGCCTGCACAGAGACGGGGGCTGATGGGATCAGGGTGCGACTCTCCATGCGCAAAGCCGATCCACATATGAACTCGCCTCGTGCAGGTAAAAAGATGCAGTCTGCTACTGCACACGTGTCTGAGGGGCGTGTGTTTGTCACGGGTCTCCTCAGTCATGAGTGGAAGTCAACATTGAACAGAAATTTGGAGGAAAATTGCAAAAAAAGGTGAAAGATCTGTTTTCACCACTTCCACCAGTAGTAGCACAGATGTGCAGTACTTTCAAAAAGACTAAACATCACAAGGGCTACAGTGTTCATTAGCGCTAATTCACTACACATGTAGTCAATACTATAAATTTATGATATCTGATCAGGCAGTGCTGAGTCTTTGCTTTGTGCCTTGACCAATATTATGTTTACTCAGAGAGCTCGCTAATCTATCTAATAGTACTGGTGATTCTCACCTTCATTACAATTACATATACGGCATTTAGCAATCTAAGCAACTGAGGGTAAAGGGCCATGCTCAAGGACCCAACAGCGGCTACCTGGCAGTCGTGGGGCTTGAACCCTAGGGCCACATTGAAATTATTTAATTGAGCTCTTTACATTTTTAGCAGACACTTTTATCCAAAGTGATTAAGGGTTGAGAGCCTTGCCTAAGGGCTCAACAGTGGCAACATGGCGGTGGTGGGGCTTGAACCAGCAACCTTCTGATTACTAGTCAAGTACCTTAACCGCTGAGCAGATTTACACTCAATTATTTAACCCACAATACAAATAAGGTTAAAATAAAAATTTTAAACATTTATGCAGACATTATATTGTATTAATATTTATTTTCCTTATAAAAACATATTATTAAAATATGTTGTCTGTAGCATTTGTCACAGACAAGTCAGTTATACAGGTCCTTCTCAAAAAATTAGCATATTGTGATAAAGTTCATTATTTTCCATAATGTAATGATAAAAATTTAACTTTCATATATTTTAGATTCATTGCACACCAACTGAAATATTTCAGGTCTTTTATTGTTTTAATACTGATGATTTTGGCATACAGCTCATGAAAACCCAAAATCTCAAAAAATTAGCATATTTCATCCGACCAATAAAAGAAAAGTGTTTTTAATACAAAAAAAGTCAACCTTCAAATAATTATGTTCAGTTATGCACTCAATACTTGGTCGGGAATCCTTTTGCAGAAATGACTGCTTCAATGCGGCGTGGCATGGAGGCAATCAGCCTGTGGCACTGCTGAGGTGTTATGGAGGCCCAGGATGCTTCGATAGCGGCCTTAAGCTCATCCAGAGTGTTGGGTCTTGTGTCTCTCAACTTTCTCTTCACAATATCCCACAGATTCTCTATGGGGTTCAGGTCAGGAGAGTTGGCAGGCCAATTGAGCACAGTAATACCATGGTCAGTAAACCATTCACCAGTGGTTTTGGCACTGTAAGCAGGTGCCAGGTCGTGCTGAAAAATGAAATCTTCATCTCCATAAAGCTTTTCAGCAGATGGAAGCATGAAGTGCTCCAAAATCTCCTGATAGCTAGCTGCATTGACCCTGCCCTTGATAAAACACAGTGGACCAACACCAGCAGCTGACATGGCACCCCAGACCATCACTGACTGTGGGTACTTGACACTGGACTTCAGGCATTTTGGCATTTCCTTCTCCACAGTCTTCCTCCAGACTCTGGCACCTTGATTTCCGAAAACAGTACTTTGGACCACTGAGCAACAGTCCAGTGCTGCTTCTCTGTAGCCCAGGTCAGGTGCTTCTGCCGCTGTTTCTGGTTCAAAAGTGGCTTGACCTGGGGAATGCGGCACCTGTAGCCCATTTCCTGCACACGCCTGTGCACGGTGGCTCTGGATGTTTCTACTCCAGACTCAGTCCACTGCTTCCGCAGGTCCCCCAAGGTCTGGAATCGGCCCTTCTCCACAATCTTCCTCAGGGTCCGGTCACCTCTTCTCGTTGTGCAGCGTTTTCTGCCACACTTTTTCCTTCCCACAGACTTCCCACTGAGGTGCCTTGATACAGCACTCTGGGAACAGCCTATTCGTTCAGAAATTTCTTTCTGTGTCTTACCCTCTTGCTTGAGGGTGTCAATGATGGCCTTCTGGACAGCAGTCAGGTCGGCAGTCTTACCCATGATTGCAGTTTTGAGTAATGAACCAGGCTGGGAGTTTTTAAAAGCCTCAGGAATCTTTTGCAGGTGTTTAGAGTTAATTCGTTGATTCAGATGATTAGGTTAATAGCTCGTTTAGAGAACCTTTTCATGATATGCTAATTTTTTGAGATAGGAATTTTGGGTTTTCATGAGCTGTATGCCAAAATCATCAGTATTAAAACAATAAAAGACCTGAAATATTTCAGTTGGTGTGCAATGAATCTAAAATATATGAAAGTTTAATTTTTATCATTACATTATGGAAAATAATGAACTTTATCACAATATGCTAATTTTTTGAGAAGGACCTGTATGTGGTCGACCCTAATTTACATTCTATATAAATGACTAATTAAGGACAATGTATGATTTATAATGGATATATATTCTGAAAAAAGTGTGAGACCTGATAGATTCGATCCAGTCATCTCTCTCCTCGGCTGTTGAAGCGCAGATCATGTAGCTCTGATGTTTCCCCTCCACCACTCGACCATCTGTCTCCGTCTTACATGCTTTTATTTTCTGTCCCTTACTGTTGGGGTTATACAGCTCCAGACAGTACTACATACACACATACACACAGTGAAGCTATTGGTAAGAAATAGTAAAGAAAACCCAGCAATTATTTAAAAATTGCAGGATGATCTGAAAACAGCAGGAACAACGGTAACACAGAAAACAATAAGCAAATAACTGGAATTGTATTTTATCCAACAGACCACATACAACACATCTGGTGAAAAAGAAGCACAAATAAATAATATTCCATTCTAATATTTGATCAAATCATATTTGGTAGGGCTGGCTCAATACCACTTTTTTTTATGTCTGATACAGATACTGCAAATTAAATATCTGCCGATACCAATCTGATACCGTCATTCCTTCTTTCAAACAACTAAGCAGTAATAATACATGTCTCAATGCACCATGGTTACACTAGCTATCTAAATAACACTGCTCAAACTGTGAAACAAATATTCTAAAGGAATAAATACAGAAGCTACAACATCACACTTATACAAAACTGCTGTTTTATTTTAACTTTAACACACACAACATTTAGCAGCATTTTTGGCTTGTTTAACAGCACCATACAAACATTGAAAATACGTGACATATCTCGCTTTACGGCGTGTCGTCCAAAGTGTCTACAATTGAAAGATGTGGATGTCAGTCAAACGCGATGGACCAATTAGAATTGACGCAAAGTTAAGATTTTCCATTAAAGTTCTGTCACATTTTTAGATTATTAAACCCTGCTGGATTTTGAAGAGGACATCTGTGGCTAAACGGGAAACGGTGTAGTTTGTTTTATTTCATAACACTAATAAATTAATCATTGAGGATGTGAGAGATCTCCAAGCCGGGACAAGATAGGTTTTCTTTACCTCGGGTCAGTGATTTATCATTTATTATTATCGTTTTTAGATGTGGCAGTAGTAGATGATTTTTTTTTTTTATGCTAAAAGTTTAAGTGAATCACTGTGTTTTAATTTCTGAATGGCTGTTGCAGATGAGTTGTAGATCAGTGGCACATGTTAATGATGTCATCAAGATGCGCCTTGTTATGGGAGTTGCCGAGTGAGCTGGCAATAAATGGCGCTCTGTTGGAATGTATCTTCATGTGTTATTTGCTGATTACAAATTTTTTTCCTTTCGATATCCAAACCAGTGATTTTGGCCAATATCGGAACGATACCGATATCGGTGCCAGCCCCAATATTTGGACAAATCAAAACAATTCAATTGACATGAAGATACAACTCTTTGGTATTAATTCAGGTCAGTTAAATAAAGAATCATGAAAATGACCAAATCACAGATTCTTCTTGTTACAATTTTTTGAATTGAATTGAATCTGTACATACTCTTTTACAAAGTACAAAATCAAAAGTCATTGTGTGTAAATCTAAGTGTGTGCGTATACAAAAAGCATTAGTGTTTTCATTTATAGATCAATGGCAACTGTGAAAACACATAAAACTAATCAGTGAGACTATGATGTCACTGTTGGCAGACACGTTGCCACAGATTTTCATCCCAACACTAATGCAATCACAGAAATCCTGCTTACACTTTTAACAATGACATCTTATTAAGACACTAGAAAGAATTAAAACACAGGAACCATGTAATGTTTAGTGCATGTGCCCACAGGAACTTGTACAGGAATTATGTAATAGCTGAAGTTTCTCCATAAAGCAGAAACAAAGGAAGTTCCCTTATTCTACAACTTTTTTCACTCATCAAACCACAGTAATCCACCCACGGTGTCCTTTACATCCTAACATAATTATTATGAGCCCAGTAGTGCCCAGCTCACATGCACATGTTGGAAACACCCTTAGGACAAACTGCTCATTCAAAAATGCTTTCCCTGAAGAGTGGAGGCTGTTTTAGCTGCAAAGGGGTGTATCACTGTATTAATGCCCATGGTTTTGGAATAGGACGTCCAACTGTCACAGATGTGCTAGCCTGTAGCCTTCCCGGGCCGGCATAGATGTCGTGCCTGCAGTGGGTGTCACCATGGGGGAATCATTACCATACCAACACTACTATGTCATAAATGTTCCTTAGCAAGTGTATGTGAACTTCTAACTTCAGTTGTAGGTAATTCTGTCATTAAAAGATTATTTAACAGGATTATTTAGTAATTGTGGTAACACCTCTGTGCTATATTGGATGTTTGAACTTACCGGTTTGCGTGAGTAGCTGACCTCCCTCACACAGAGGTTCTCCAGAGGAATGATCCCCCTTGGTTCTTTATCCTAAAGAAACATTCAACCAGTGTTTAAATTAAGAATGTATATCTGAAAACATAAGACATAAGAACAACATGCGTCTGCCAGATGTCTTAAGCAGTCCTGATCGGTTAGAACAGTTGATGTCCGTTATTATAGCAGCACTATGTGTCCAGTACCAGTAATCGTCATGTCCAAAGAGTGTGTGGACACCTGACCATTGGGCAATTGAACATCCTGTTAGTCTACACAAGAAGCAATAGCCTTCATGTCTTTCGGCATCCATGAGTCTTGGCCGCCCAACAATCTGTTGGCAACTCATGACTTGTTTCTCCTTGAACCATTGTTGGTGGGTACATGCTACAGCTGCTTGTTAGCACCTCTTCCTATCTTGAAGATTTCTGACTATAGCAATTTGGCCCATGTACTACAGGTAACTACTATCAGCCAAACATTTATTATATCCCTGATTATATCATGTACAATTGCTAAAAAATGCTGTAATGGGCCCACTTGTGGCCCATTTATGGCTGGCAGTGGGGACATGAAGGTGCGGATTATTGATGTGTCAGTTTCTTATTAAGCCTTAATTCGCCCCAGGTGAAAGTGCTTTTATTTATCAACCGTTTTTTTTAGGAGCCATAATGCCATAATGGTTCAAACTGGTTGAGTTTCCCAAAAGTGCAAATGCAGGCATTTTTTTCTTGGGAACTCAGCCGGTGTTGTGGCACTTTTTTCAACCTTCATGATAGAACCCCCCTTGAAGAGTGAAGTGCCCTAAAGGTGGTGAGACAGGCCTTTCTGAAGCATGCCCCACGTTTAGATCCGCACCAGGGTGGGGTGACCCTTATGCATTGCCATCCACAACGTGTTCTGTGTTTCCTTTATCAGAAAACTTGTTTGTCACAGGAGCTCTGAGCAGCTTCCCATAAAGTAATGCAGATGATTTCCCTTTAATCATTTTGTTTGTGGCTTTTAGCCAACACATTCTTCTATCTTGGTTAAGCATGCTGCAAATTGGATTCATTTTTAGTTCATGCAGCTATGGGGTTACACCCTGGCATTTCAGTGGTGGGGCGTGACCTGCCTCGTTACATATTAGCATGCACACATGAATGAATAGAATGAACTTACTGTTGTGTATTCAAAGTAGTAGAGACAGTTATCGGTCAGAATAAACCACCTCCTCTTCCATGTCTTTACTCTTCCTCCTAAACAACCATGTAGTGCAACAGATTATTAGTATTTTCATATTCTTTATGTCTGATCACCAACAATCTATTTTATCTATTTTAAATCAATTTTATTAAAACTCATAATTGATGTCTAAGGGCAAATGTTGAGGCAGTCAGTAATCATTTGTATTAAAGAGAAATGAAACCTACAGTAATAAATAACAAGATTTATTTAAAGTATTGAACCAATGTTAAAAATGAATAAATACATACTTTTATTTACTTTCTTTACTTAAAACCCTGTCTAAGTAAAACACTGTCTCATATCTGTTGTATTTCAATTCACAGGTGTGCGACTAAAAAGCTGTTTGATTATTTTCATCTAATTTCCATGTATTTTGGTGTGCTGAAAACGAAAAAAATATTGAAAAAAATCCTGGACGTCAGGATTTGCCACAAAATGCAAAATTCTCTTCAAATTTAGTACTTTTTCTCAGTTTTTGGTATTTTTTGATCTTAGGGTTTTTAACCAAATTTTAAGTCAAAATTACTATTAATTAATTCACATCAGTGCATTCAAGATATACAATGCCAAAAAAATATAACTTTTAAAGAAATGAACTTTCTCACAGTGAGCTAATGAAACCAGCATCAACATGTTGCAAGCTGAACGTGCAGGCTCTGACATGCCCGGGCTTGATTCAATAGTTTTTTCTTGGTTCTCGCCTGTTCACACTTTTTTATCTCAGTTCGTGTTAGCTCGTCATTATTCAACCGTGTTTCTTAAAATTAGCATTATGGCTCAGCGGAAGTGTATTAACTCGCCTGACAGTATCTGTTACATTTGTGGTGAATATACAGTGTTGAAGCAACAGCTGAATATTACAGACTTCGTGAAAAAAGTATACTTCGCATACTTCGGACTAAAGCTTGGAGATCAAGATAAAGCTTGGGCGCCCCATAAAGTGTGCAAACGGTGTGTTGAGGACCTCCGAAATTGGTTCAAGGGTAAGAAAAAAGCTTTCCGTTATGGGATTCCTATGGTACGGCGAGAGCAAAAGAACCATAGTGACGATTGTTACTTTTGTTCATGCGATGTGAAAGGGTATAATTCAAAATGGAAGCATTCCATTTCATACCCCAATCTTCACTCAGCAATTCGTCCCATCCCCCATGGCACAGATATACCACTACCCAAGGCCCCTGCTACCTTGGAAGAGATAACTAGCTCCGATGAAGATGGAGTCATACCTGAACCAGATGATGAATCAAGTTCTGACTTGATGATACAAGACCAAAATTGTTTTCCCAGGAGGAGATGAATGATTTGGTAAGAGACTTGAATCTTCCCAAAGATGCCGCTGAGTTACTCGGATCAAGGCTCAAAAGCAGGAATTTATTGTTGCCAGAGTGTCTTTTTCATGGTCTTTCATGAAAAGGAGTTCGTTCCTTACTTTGCCCAGGAAGATAAGTTGGTTTATTGCATCGATGTCGAAGGTTTGATGGGTCAATTCAAAATCCAATATCATTCAGCGCAATGGAATCTTTTTATAGATTCTTCAAAAAGAAGTCTCAAAGCAGTTTTACTCCACAACGGCGGTTTTTATGCTTCCATCCCTGTAGGTCATTCCGTACACCTCAAGGAAACCTACGAGAACTTGGAATTGGTTCTTCGTAAACTTAAATATGAGGACCACGGTTGGCAAGTGTGCGGGGATTTGAAAGTCTTGTGCATGCTGCTCGGGCAACAAGCTGGGTATACCAAATACCCTTGTTTTCTGTGTCTATGAGACAGTCGAGACCGACAAAATCACTGGACCAAGAAGAGTTGCCAGCCGAGGGTGCTCACAGTTGGTGAAAAAAATGTCCTCCGAGAAACTTTGGTACCTCCCGATAAAGTTCTTCTACCACCTCTCCACATAAAACTGGGATTGATGAAGCAATTCGTAAAATCCCTTCCAAGAGATGGAGAATGCTTCAAATACTTGGTCATCAAGTTTCCAGGCCTCTCGGAGGCAAAACTGAAGGAAGGTGTGTTCGTCGGACCAGACATTAGAAGGCTTATAGCTGATCAAGAGTTTATCAATACCATGACGGATCCTCAAAAAGAAGGGTGGATTGCATTTACAGAAGTCATAAAGAAATGTTTAGGCAATAACAAAGATCCTGACTACAAAAAGATCGTCGGACGAATGCTGAAAGCATTTCAAGCTTTAGGTTGCCTGATGAGTTTGAAAGTGCATTTCCTCCACTCCCACCTTGACAACTTTCCTGAAAAATTTGGGAGCTGTGAGTGAAGAGCAAGGTGAACGATTCCACCAGGACATTAAAGAGATGGAAAGAAGATACCAGGGAAGATGGAGCATTACAATGATGGCAGACTACTGTTGGACGCTTCAGAGAGACATTGCAGATGCTACTCACAAGCGTAAATGTACCAAGAGGAGCCTCACAGGGAAGAAGAATCGATTTTAGTGTGTGTTAGTGAGCTCATTCCAGTTAAAAAAATGATTTTCATGAAAAATTTGTAATAAAAAATTAATTTTATAAGTCTACTTTCATTTATTTTGAGGTATTGCCTTATTTAACATAGTTACCTAAATTGTCAGAAAATGTGATGTCCTATGACAAAACGGAGGTCATTTTTGGATTCAGCGCACCCAAAAACATAAAGATTACGTGGAATAACCAAAACAGCTCTTGAAAAAATTTTTTTGCAGACCTGTGTTATTTAACACTGAACTTGGACTTGGTGTCTAACTTGTGGTTGCTTTCTCAGTACAGAGAAATGTGTTGAAATTCTTTACTGTAGTAATTGCTTACAGTATATACTACAGATGCAGTGGATTGAGACTGGGTTAATAAAGAACCTTAAGAAAAGTGAAATTACACTATATATACATGGTATATTTTTACAGCAACTTTGTGTAAATGGCCCACATGCCCTCACATTCATAACTAGCACCACCTTTGTGGTGCAGTGACAAGTTCAAAGGCACTTCAACATATACTAAAAATTTGTCCTTTTTCAGTAGTATTAGTTTAACATTAGTTAAGTCAGATTGATGGAATGTGTATTAACTTATTAAAATATAATATTACTTATTAATGTATTGTTAATTTGCTAAATGTATGATTGATTTCTCTGGTATTAAATGTTAATGTAATTTTTAAACAAAGTTTAAATGAAATATTATTACATAGGCTCGATTCTTGCAGGAAATCTCATTACGTGCATTGTAATTCTATGTGTCTGTAAAACATTTTCATTTTTTATAAAATAATTTTTAAACATTTAAGACTAGATATAACTGTGATATGTTTTCTAAACTTTATGTATACCACATACAGGCATGTGTAGGTACTGTAAATATTATGTTACCTAGTTTCAGTAGCCAGCCCTCTCGATCTGGGTTGAAAAACGTATGCGTGAGATCATTCCCATCATCCTCTGGAATTTTGAAGGGCTCATTCCGTATGCTGTCATATAGTTTCTGTTGGTAAGTTTACAGAAAAGAGGAACAATTTATAATATGAGCAAACATTTCCTGCCTATGATATTTCATTAGATATTTCACTTAAAGGAGAACATGAAGTTTCATTCTGAAAATATTTAGAAGTTTACTGTCAGCTGAACGTTGTGTCGTGTTCCAGCGTGAAAAGGAAGCTGACCTCATTTTAAAGTTATATCCTGATCTCTCCCAAATTTCAGTGAAATGCATATAATACATTAGAAATGGTACATTTTTTATGTTACAATGTTACAATTTTATTAGCTTTAAACCCATTATAATACACATGTGAATGTATTGTTGTCACGTTTCACCATCACTTTGAACAAACTGGATGTGTTTTAATTTCATTACTAATCTCTATTTTTTATCAATTATTCAGCATTGTGATTTGTTTTTCAGTGTGTCATTAAAAATACAATCACTGAAACAAACATATATATACAAAATAAAATATTTTATTAATTTAAATGGTTGTAAATTCATTTAAAATGGTCTTGACTTGTACTTACTAACACTTTCATTTCTTAAAAAAAAAAAAAAAAACTTTAGTTCTTACAGGTTTTAGCAGATTTGTGTTCTTGGACTGTTGTTTACTTAAACTAGAGTAAGGTAATGTTTACTATGGAAGCACTTCTGTAAGTCGCTCTGGATAAGAAAATGTAAATGTAAATGTCTTGAACAATGTCTACAACAACAACAATAACAATTAGGTTTTAAATATTTCATTAGCATGTGCCATTAATAGCTTACATCTTTCTATATACACTTAACAGGGTCAATTTTGGACATTTCAGTATGTCACTTTAATTACTTTCATTTATTTAATCTCATTATATTTCAATTTTTTTTTTAAAAGTATTTGGTCTTATATATAGACATGGAACATCCTGGTTATTGTTATTGGCTGACAGGTGGTTTAGTTTAGTGCTTTGTCCAGGGTATACCTTTCTTGCACCCAGTCATTCCTGGTGGAAGTGGACCTGCCATGACCCTGACCAGGTTAAAGCCGCTGACGAAAAGGAAATGAAATTAATAAGAGAATAGCTATAAAGTTCATCCTCTGACCACTGTCTCTGGGTATTTATTGCAGATTTCTGTGAACACCTCTTGCTGTTTATGAGATACATATGATCTGTCTGTTATCAGTAACATTTGTGGCATGTAGCAGACAGTTCATCCAAACTTATAAGCATGACTGATTACAATTTGGGCAACTGAGGGTTAGGGGTTTTGCTCAAAGGTGCCCAATAGTGGCAACCTGGCAGTAGCGGGGTTCAAACCAGGGACTTTCTGAGTACTAATACAGTACATTAACCACTGAGCTACCACTGCCGTCATCTAGGAGACTCAGATCTTTATGCTGCCTATATCTGCTGTAGTCAACACTGCACTACAAGTAACTAACATCAACCCAACATGTCACGTTGACACTCCTGACAGTGACATGCACAGTTGTTACAAAAGAAACCTTGTCATGGACATTTTTTGCAGCAGTGGTTCTAATCTTTTGGCTCATCGGTGTATTATTAGTGAAACGTGCATGATTGGCAACATTCTCTAAAGTGATAAAATCAGGTTCAGGCTCTGTGAATTCTGTGGTAGTGCAGTAATCTAACTGTTTTTTTTTTTTTGTTCAAGTGGTTTGTTTATTTTAGGCAATAGGAAATGAATTCTTACATTGATTGGCTTAAAATATTTATATTTCACACAAGCTGTAATGATTAATACTATTACCAAATAAGCATAAATATGTTATAGTGGATCAATCAAATTCTCATTGTTAAGTTTCTCTTTTTTATTTTAATCAGGTGATTCTAAGGGCTAAATGTGATTGGGCGTTTGTTCTGACCGTGAGCAGCTCGTTGGGTAGATCCTCTCCGTTGTTGATGCCTCTGTTCATGCTAATGAAGCGTTCCAGTGTGGTCTTGTCTTTAACATTAGGGTTGTGCAGGCTGGTGTTCAGCATTATGATGGCAAACGACAGGATGTAGCATGTGTCTGAAAAAAGATCACAAGAATAATAAACATACTGAACTGTTTCTTTATTTAAAATGTATGAAAGGTGTTTTAGAATCAGTGATAAATGTATATGCTATTTGACCAAATGTATGTGGACACATCAGCATAAGCTCCTTAGTCCAAAACCACTGGCATTAATATAAAATTAATATCAAATTCATATTAATGGTTGTTACTATTCAACAAAAGCTTTACACAGAGCTTTTTTACTATTTTAGTCCGACACTCCCTCCAACGCGTGCACAGTCCACCGACCTCTTATTATTCACCCATTCTTGGGTGGATTTGTGTATGAGGCCAGTCTCGCACACGGAGAGTCACGCACTGATCACCGCATTCCTCCACTTCTGTATAGGCACTCAGACTACTAACCAGGACCCTTACACAGCGTCAATGACCCCACCCATTCTTAAGGTCTTTTTCCACCCAGCAGACTAGTGGCCAATTTTGTCTGCTGCAGGCACTACAATTGTGCCTGATCGAGGACGCCCATCCGGCCAGTAGCAGAGCTGAGATTCAGACCCAACTTTTGAATGGATTTTTGTGTCTGTTGAACTGTCATTAAATGTTGCCTCTGTAAAACAAACCTGAATAAAATTATAAAAGAAGGATGAGTGGTCATGCTCACCTGTGGACTGGAAGACGTTGGGGTTACAATCACAATAACGTGTGGCAAAGGCTTCCATCATACGGTCGATCTTCTGAGCCTCGCCGGGAAGTCGAAAACTC
The DNA here is from genome assembly GCF_030014385.1 of Trichomycterus rosablanca. Classification (NCBI taxonomy): domain Eukaryota; kingdom Metazoa; phylum Chordata; class Actinopteri; order Siluriformes; family Trichomycteridae; genus Trichomycterus; species Trichomycterus rosablanca. Next base: position 37,333,017 of record NC_085993.1, read on the forward strand.
CACAGGAATTGCCTATGAGAGAGAAAAAGCTTTAGAATTTATATTTGAGGCTGGTATGCACAGAATACATAAAACACAAACGAGTATCTATAGTTAAGTCAAAGTTATACAGAGGTGTGTTAGAGAAGGGTGTTAATAATATACAAAAAAAAAAATACAAATCTAGATCCCTAGACTGCCATGAAATTCTTGTCCCTTACAAGCGTATGCAAACTACTGGGTGGCTAATAGCCAGCACATTTTACTTGCAACAGTTTCAGCCCCCACAAATGGGTCCCAGTCTACACTGATGTACATCATGTGTACAGCCAGAAATTAGTAAATGATCAAACAGATAAGGCTCTTTATCTCAGCAAATAAAAATAAACCAATATAATGATAAATTAATAAATAGCAGCAAATGGCAACTGTATAGAAATGCTGACCTGAGTGCCTGGACAAGGTTGAGGTCTGAAAACTCATGAAGTTCCACAAAAGCTTTAAGGACTTGGAGGTGCATTTCCTCTCTGTAAAGGTTAAACAGAGTTGATCAGGTATATAACATGCTAATCAGAAATCAGGATAGCACATCTTTTAAATCATTTCACAACAGGAAATATGTAATTACATTCAACTTAATCTGATCTTATATTAATTAAAAGCTAACATATCCTGACTGCTATAGTTCAGATAACACAGACGTTTAGATACGCAATATGTCAAAAGCATGAGAGCACCTGACAATGAGCTTGTCTGACATCCAATTCTAAAACTTTGAGCAGTAATATGACGCCTACCATTTAATTTTCTGTAAAATACTTCCAATTTTGGAGCGTGTCTGTGGGTATTTGTGCTCACTTGTTTGTTTGTTTATTAGGATTTTAATGTTATGTTTTACACTTTGGTTACATTCATGACATAACAGGTTATATAAAACACTTGGACAATCTAGTATCTCCAATTCACCTCACTTGCATGTCTTTGGACTGTGGGAGGAAACCGGAGCACCCTGAGGAAACCAACGCGGACAACGCAAACTCCACACAGAAAGGACCCGGACCGTCCCACCTGGGGATCGATCCCAGGACCTTTTTGCTGTGAGGCGACAGTGCTACCCACTTAGCCACCGTGCCTCAAAAGAGGGTTATGCACTGATTTTGGATAAGAAGACCTGGTTCACAATTAACATTCCTATTTATTGCAGGCCCTTATGAACCTAAATTTGGTTACAATTATGCTGAAACATGAAGGGCATATTCCAATATGTTGAATCAAAATGAAAAACATAGAATTTCTTTTATTTATTTGACTGGTTACACCCATAGCGGACATGTCAAACTCAAGGCCGGCGGTACAATAATATCTGGCGCATCAGTATATAGGACGCACACAGTTGATACTACAAGGACCGAAATGCACCGCAACAGTGAGAATGGCAACACCTGCAAGCCCAGCTGCAACCTTCCCCCACTATGTAGAACATTCATCCGAGGTCAGAAGTCAATTACACTTATCATTTTAGAATACATTTAAACAAGCCTTCAAAATGAAAACAAGGGCTTTCAACACAGATGGGGTGGAAGAGTATCTACTTAAATTCATTAGCTGTAAACAACTTTGTCTGTTCGTCAAGCTGGCGTGGCCATAATCAAAGAATATATTTTCCATTTGGACTTTATCCAATATCGTGTTTAATAAATGTTGACCCTGTTTGGCCTGCGACATAGTCCTGGTTTTTAATTTTAAATTTCTGACCTATAGCAATGGGTGTGGCTAAAAACCCCAAATATAATTATTATAAGGGTGACTATATACTTTTGACCATATGATGTATGTACACAGTTCAGCTCAGGTCCTTAAGTATTTTATCATCACATTTTGCATGTGTTACAACAGTAAAGCTGCATAATTAAAACTGACTGCCAACAGTCCAGTCCTGTCTCCTATTAAAACAATAAACCTAAAAATACAGCAACTACCATACGCTTGGTAACCTGAAGGTCTGCACAATGGAAGAATGGAAGAATGGAATCTGTGATGTGACAAAACCCCTGTGGTAAGTTAAGTATTTAAAGCATTACATTTAAAACTGTAGCACTGAATTTTAAATAAATGTATATGAACAAATATAAACTAAAATAATATCAAACCAAATACTGTATATATTGTTTTTAATTAAAAAATCATTGCTTTTTTCAGTTTATTACACTCAGTCGGCTGAAGCATTTGCAGAAGCATTACCTCTCTCCCAGGAAGTCTCCTATAGCCGTCTTATTCAGTCCTTCCTCTTTATAGAGGAACTCAGCTATGCTCTGGGGTTTCCATTCCAGCAGGTTATTCTGCACCAAATAATTAACACCCTACAGAGACACAAAAATTGGGATTGATGTACTTCATTTCATTGCACTTCATTGGTTAAACCCAGGGAGATCCACTGTATGGCAAATAGTATGCAGACATCTGACCGTGAGCTTGTTAAACGTTCTCTACGGTGTCTGTAGTAATGTAGTAGGTGCCCATTTAGTCAAAAAAGCACTCAGCAGGCAAGAAACTGATATTTGATTAGAGGGCTTGGCTCCAGTCTAACTTTTCAATGTATCTCAATGGTGTGAATTAAAATTGAGATCAGGGTTCTGTGCAAACCACTGTGGTAATAGTTCCTCATCCAAACTCAATAAATCATGCTTTTATGGACCTTGCTTTGTACATAGTGGCACAGTCATAGTGAAAAAAGAAATGACTTTCCTCAAACTAAATATGGTTTAAAGTATTTTTAATAATTTATGCTATATAATAAACATATTTTCTACATATTGTCTACATACTTTTGGCCTTCACCATGTATTATAAGAACTGAGAGATATTTAAGCAATAGAACATAGAAGCGAGTAACATATACAAAGTCATGAGTGCTGCAAATTTATTGCAGTTCTGATGTTATTTATAATAACTAAGGTTCGACCTAATTTACGGCTGTGAAAATGGCATCACTGACCGTGAAATGAGCCGTTAAGCTTTGTGTTTAGCGTAACATTCAAGTGTCTCACATGTACTGGTTTATGATGAGTATGAGGCGGTCCTAGCAATCCTACGGCAATTCAGTTAGCAATCGGTTAGTCTAAATGTCCAGGATGTTGAAGTCTAACACAGCTAAAACACTTTTTGAGTAACTGAGTTAGGAAAACTCCCAACCAATTATGTAGGTGCAGAGCGGGTGTGTCAAAACACTGACGAAAAATTTAGTTTTTGAGACATGAAGCCACGCATCATCTATGCTATAGGTTAACTATGTTATAGGTTTACATTCAACCATTAAGTTAGGCTGTGCTGTGTATTGTAGCTTCGATTTATTCTATCATTCAATTCATGAGTGTTGTTTAATGACTGTCGTAAAATGTGGCACTATTTAAATTAGTAAAATAAAGAATAAGCACAGAAATCACAATAAAGTTGCAGAGCGTTGCTATGCAAAAAATAATGCATAAACTAATGCAGTGGTCAACAGTTTGAGTTTGCAGTGGTGGGCAGTGGCTGCCACATTGAGAATGTGATTGGTGTTTACATGGCTTTTATTCTTCTTTTTTAAACTGATTATTTAATTTTAGAAATTGTATTTGGAATGACCTTAACTAGACTAGTCTATTCCGACTGAGCTGTATATATGAATGTATTCATTTCCTATTTAGGGCTGCCGCGATTGGTTGACCTAATCGACGATGCATCGTTTTTAAATTATGTTTATAAATGATCATTTTTAATTTCTACGTCTCCATTCATATAAGCGTTCATATGATTTCCCTCGGCACTACTTGCTGCGTACTACACAGCAGCACTAGCGCGATGTTGCACGTCTATATTGTTTCATTAAGCTTCCTAATCGTGAGATCTTGGAATACTGTGTTTCTTAGCGAGTTCGGTTTAGGGCGCATTCACGTGAGAAGCAACACACACTGTGCACTTTTGCTGCGTTGGGCTCACAATTTTTGCGGTTGCCGCAGCGCTCAAAGCACAAAAAGCTTCTCATGTGAATGCACCATAACGCTTACCACTTTGTTTACATGGCTTAGAATTTGAAGTAAGTTTATATGTGTAGGTTAGAATCTGGGCTCATTCTGTCTTTACTGTATGTTGGACTTAATGAGACGTGGCTTACCTCTAACTATTTTATTTCTGCTTTAAGTTTAAGCACATTGCTTTGTGTACAAAATGCCATAAACACATGTTGCACTTTGTTTAATATGGAGCACTTGAGAATTTAATAACGCGGACATAAACCCTGTGTACATTTAGTTTTGTGCCATATTATTATGCCGTACAGTTTGTTGTTAAAATCAAAGAAGCTTAAATGAGATTCTAAATTAAATTCTTTGGAGGAAAATTAATCGTTTACGTTAATCGACTAATCGGTAAAATGTCGTTAGTGGCAGCCCTAGAGAGCTATTAGTCAGATTGTTTATGCATTATTAGGCTGCATGTAAACATGCCTACTGACGTCACCCAAAAGCCAGTGGTTTTACTGCTCTGTGGTTGCTTGGAATTGATGAGTAGCATGCAGCCGAGTGATGTAATACAGCTCACACTGACCTAGTTTTCTACCACTGTCCAAAAAAATTAAAATGTGCAAAAGGAACATTTTGACCCAGTATATGCAAAATCCTATGTTAAAGTTTGACTATATATAAAAACCTATTATACACCGACCAGGCATAACATTATAACCACTGACACTGATTATCTGTTCATCACGACACCTGTTAGTAGGTGGGATAGATTAGGCAGCAAGTGAACATTTTATCCTCAAAGTTGATGTGTTAGAAGCAGGAAAAATTAACAAGTCTGACAAGGGCCAAATTGTGATGGCTAGACAACTGGGACAGATCATCTCCAAAACTGCAGCTCATGTGGGGTGTTGCAGATGCTGACTGCAGAAGTCAGCATCTATCAAAAGTGGTACAAGGAATGAACAGTGGTAAACCAGCGTCAGGGTCATGGGCGGCCAATGCTCATTGATGCACATGGAAAGCGAAGGCTGGTCCTTGTGGTCCAATCCAACAGACGCTGGTTCTGATAGAAAGGTGTCAGAATACACAGTGCATCACTGTTGCAGGGTTGTTTTGCCAGCAAAAGGATAACCAACACAATATTAGAAAGGTGGTCATAATGTTATGCCTGATCAGTGTATGTTTACCGAGCTGAATAGCAGGCATGTCGTGTCTCTTTCTTATATTTTGCCCACTGAGTCATTAATAATAAAACCTTCTTTCGATCTGCTTGTAACCATTGCTGTGGGAGTCATCATCTTTAAGCCACACACACTCAGAATGAAAAACCACAGTGCCATTTTTAAAAATTACTTTCTTCCGTTTTTGTATTTCAGACGCCAACTCTCGCTTGTGCCATCTTCACTGGTTTTAAATATCATTCTAATTTTTTTCCAGAAAATGTATAGCCACAAATCTAAGGTTGAACTCTAGAGCTAGACTTTATTACATTGTAGTTCACTCATGAAACATGTAAAGAACATTTGTTTATAAAATGAGCTTTTTGCCTATGTGAGAGCAAAGTGTGTGCTGATGTTAGATTATATCAAGTGTGAGAAACAGTGTAAGAGATATTTTTTGCAAATAATTGTATGTACTATTTATTTTCTCTTTCTTTAAAACCAGAGGCAAAACATCAGTACAGTTAAGGTCTGTCTAAATAATTGGAAAGCAAACTTTTTTTCATGTTTCACCACCTTCTTATCCGCTGTGGGTTTGTGGTGGGTCTAGTTTTCCAGGAATCACTGGGCAACATGCAGTAATACCCCCCTGGACAGAACGCTAAATAGCCAATCCCCCCAGAAATAGCCAATAATGTTTCTTTGTAGGTGCCTGTCCAGCTGACAGTACTGCTGGGGATTCGAACCCTGGATTCTGAAACCCAGGCTAGTGTTTGTTTGTTTGTTAATTAGGATTTTAATGTCATGTTTTACACTTTGGTTACATTCATGACAGAAACGGTAGTTATACTTTACCCAAGATTCATCAGTTCACAAGTTTTTAACGTCAAACACAGTCATGGACAATTTTGTATCTCTAATTCACCTCACTTGCATGTCTTTGGACTGTGGGAGGAAACCGGAGCTCCCGGAGGAAACCCATGCAGACACGGGAAGAACATGCAAACTCCACACAGAAAGGACCTCGACCGCTCCACCTGGGGATCAATTCCAGGACCTTCTTGCTGTGAGGCGACAGTGCTACCCACTGAACTAACCCTACCCCAACCCCCCCCCCCCGCTCAGGCTAGTGTAATTATAAGTACATTGTGTCATTTCTGAATCCAGTGGTGCACAAAACTCTATACTACTCTATACTTTGTGTGTATATGAAGTGACATTCTCTAGCTGGCACAAAGGCCAGGCCTCAACACCACCCAACATTTTAATAATTGGAATGTTTAATGTAGGTCTTTTTTATCTGACATCAGTATCCAACCACTTTAACGCTCTGCTGGTTAAATGGTAGTGTATTGCTGCAGTCATGTTCTTAAATCTAGTAAAAGGTTTCCAGAAGAGTAAGAGCTAGTATATCAGGGGTTATAGGGGGTAATATTAACGCCCATAGCTTCTGACAATAAAAATCTCACCTTTTTAGGGTCCATGTTGAATTTTTTTTTGCCGCTTGAAATTTGCTTGCCACGCTCTACTACTTTGCTAAAGAGCAAAAGAGGAAGTAAACGATGGTTACAGCATATTTTTAGCAACATTATGTACAGTGTATCACAAAAGTGAGTACACCCCTCACATTTCTGCAAATATTTCATTATATCTTTTCATGGGACAACACTATAGACATGAAACTTGGATATAACTTAGAGTAGTCAGTGTACAACTTGTATAGCAGTGTAGATTTACTGTCTTCTGAAAATAACTCAACACACAGCCATTAATGTCTAAATAGCTGGCAACATAAGTGAGTACACCCCACAGTGAACATGTCCAAATTGTGCCCAAATGTGTCGTTGATCCCTCCCTGGTGTCATGTGTCAAGGTCCCAGGTGTAAATGGGGAGCAGGGCTGTTAAATTTGGTGTTTTAGGTACAATTCTCTCATACTGGCCACTGGATATTCAACATGGCACCTCATGGCAAAGAACTCTCTGAGGATGTGAGAAATAGAATTGTTGCTCTCCACAAAGATGGCCTGGGCTATAAGAAGATTGCTAACACCCTGAAACTGAGCTACAGCATGGTGGCCAAGGTCATACAGCGGTTTTCCAGGACAGGTTCCACTCGGAACAGGCTTCGCCAGGGTCGACCAAAGAAGTTGAGTCCACGTGTTCGGCGTCATATCCAGAGGTTGGCTTTAAAAAATAGACACATGAGTGCTGCCAGCATTGCTGCAGAGGTTGAAAACGTGGGAGGTCAGCCTGTCAGTGCTCAGACCATACACCGCACACTGCATCAACTCGGTCTGCATGGTCGTCATCCCAGAAGGAAGCTGACGCACAAGAAAGCCCGCAAACAGTTTGCTGAAGACAAGCAGTCCAAGAACATGGATTACTGGAATGCCCTGTGGTCTGACGAGACCAAGATAAACTTGTTTGGCTCAGATGGTGTCCAGCATGTGTGGCGGCGCCCTGGTGAGAAGTACCAAGACAACTGTATCTTGCCTACAGTCAAGCATGGTGGTGGTAGCATCATGGTCTTGGGCTGCATGAGTGTTGCTGGCACTGGGGAGCTGCAGTTCATTGAGGGAAACATGAATTCCAACATGTACTGTGACATTCTAAAACAGAGCATGATCCCCTCCCTTCGAAAACTGGGCCTCATGGCAGTTTTCCAACAGGATAACGACCCCAAACACAACCTCCAAGATGACAACTGCCTTGCTGAGGAAGCTGAAGGTAAAGGTGATGGACTAAACCCAATTGAGCACCTGTGGCGCATCCTCAAGTGGAAGGTGGAGGAGTTCAAGGTGTCTAACATCCACCAGCTCCGTGATGTCATCATGGAGGAGTGGAAGAGTATTCCAGTCGCAACCTGTGCAGCTCTGGTGAATTCCATGCCCAGGAGGGTTAAGGCAGTGCTGGATAATAATGGTGGTCACACAAAATATTGACACTTTGGGCACAATTTGGACATGTTCACTGTGGGGTGTACTCACTTATGTTGCAGCTATTTAGACATTAATGGCTGTGTGTTGAGTTATTTTCAGAAGACAGTAAATCTACACTGCTATACAAGTTGTACACTGACTACTCTAAGTTATATCCAAGTTTTAGTTCTATAGTGTTGTCCCATGAAAAGATATAATAAAATATTTGCAGAAACGTGAAGGGTGTACTCACTTTTGTGATACACTGTACATATAAACATAAACTATATTGAACAACATAAAATGTTAAACATTCATATTAAAACAGCAAGAAACAGATTCATAAAAACTATTTTATGTGTTTATTATAGACTTCTAGAAATTTGTTGGGCTAAAATATACATACAGCAACATATTCTACATTTACAAATTAAATGTCATTTTAATTTCCTCTTGGAGGAAATGTAGCCGAACACTTGGCATGTCCAAGAACCACCAAAAGGATGGCTGCTATGAATTCAACATTATTGTAACATTATTTACACTGTCCACAGTCAAGCCAGCTTTACATTATCCTTAGAGGTCTCTTTTGTGTGGCAAATCATCTAAGTTGCTGTATGTATGCCTTAAAAATGTAAATAAATAAAAGTAAATTGTCTATAAATTCACACAGAAAATGCAATAAAATGCAGAAAAAAATGAATATGAGTTGTTAATTCACTTAAATAATTATTTAACAAAGGGGAAAAGGAAAAGATTTTTAGTGCTTTCTTTTAATGATGAACTTAATTCTATTTGTTAAATATAAACAAATTAAAAATTTATGCCTGGGTACTCCCAAGCCCATGTGGATATCCACCACGGTAGCAGGGCGGTTTCTCAAACAATACCACCCAAGGACTCAATGGTCATGCACAATCAGCAGTTTCCACCTTTGACCTTTTTGCACCTTTGGAAGATTTCCCCTGACTCCCTTAGTCTTTTCATGATTTTATGAACTGTAGATGGCAAGTGACCTAAAATCTTTGCAATCTTGGGCTGATGAACACTGACTGACCACAACCCAACCTTGCTTGCAAAGACTAAGCCTTTGGTGGATGCTCCTTTTATACTTAATCTTGCTGACCGTACCTGTTACCAGTTAATCTAATTGTGGAACCTGCCTTTATTCCAATCTTTTTTGATTGTGTTGCATGCGTGACATTCTATTGTGTTTTATATTTAAAAATATAATTGTCAGTGAAAACTCATCAGTTAGATAAAAGTGCAAGCAATTTAAGAAATTACAAGTTTATTATTACAGTGGTACCTTGAAACTCGACGTCAATTGGTTCTGGGACTGGTGTTGAGTTTAAAAGGTGTTGAATTTCAAGGTATTTTTTTCCCATAAGGATGTATGGGAAACCTGTTAATGTGTTATGGTCCCGTGGAACTGAATATATTTTAGGCTAATGTAAAATAATGGGGTTGTTTTTGACACTTTTGATACACTAAAAATAACACAAATATAATATAAAAATACTGAAATAAAAAAGCTAATTCTTACAATTTCTCAGAACCCCGAGCTATAACACAAGTTTAAAAGTGAAACAGGAGAAAAATCCTGCTCAACACAGATACGTGTGGAGCTTTCAGAGTGAATCTGACAGTTATTCCACACAAATGCAGATTCGTCTCATATGCACACTTTGATGACGTATTACTGCACCGCTCAAGCCGCACGCCAAACAAAGTGCCTATTCATTGTTAATTTGAAATTAAATAAATACATTTAAAAAAAATAAACAGAACACGTTGAGTATAAGGGTACAAATTTCTCGAGTTTCAAAGATTTTGAGTTTAGGGGATGACAAATTACAAGGTACCACTGTATTAAGTTTTAAGTTAAGTTGCATTTTCGGAAAGTGTCCCAACTTTCTAAAAATAGGGTTTGTATATAATTAAAACTTAGGAAATAACTTCCATTGCTTGTTAGCACCAGAGCAAAACTCAAAACACAAATGTCCAAAACCAAAGAAGTCAGAGTTAATTGACCATGTCATGAAAAAAGGTCAAGTTATTCTTTTTTTCCAGTTTTAGGTGTCAAAATATTGAAAGTAAAGAAAGATGGGGGCCGTTCACTCACTTCTCCTCCGAAGACTCAAAGTTCTGAATTTCTGCCATTACATTCTCGATTTCCCACTTCAGCTTCTGCAAAAAATAGTTTCAGCTGACTCAGTGACTCTCACGCACGCACTCACACACACGAGACTGAACATGGAAACTGGTCCAAGAAAGATCTATTTTTATTGGAACAACCAAACAGGCTAGTTAGAAAATGAAAAGTACTAATATTTAGTGTAAATCTCGTTACATTTATATAACATTATTTTTTAAATCAAGCTGATAGTAAAGCCAAATTCTAAATGAACCATGATAAGAAAAAAATCTCTACTGGCAGCATTTTTGTTCATTTTTCACCCATTTCTCTCCACAAATTCTCTTAAATTCCCCCAGCTTACGTTGCATTGACAGACTCCAAATTTCATAATTGTCTATAATTGTGATTTAAGTCTGGAGATTTTCTAGGTCATTATTATTATTATTATTATTATTAAACATGATTATTTTCCAGCTCTAGTCTCTAACTGAACAAATGTTCCTAATAGAGAGGCTATAAAGAGTAAACAGACAAACAATCATAACTACTGATCAGAACTACACAAACTAGCACGAGAGTGTGTCACTGCCTTGCCAAGTATGGTTCATCACCCAAGTTATATCTGGTTAGTGAGAGTCCTATGAAGGGTTCCTTTAGTAATGGATGGGGTGGCATGGTGGCTCAGTGGGTAGCACTGTCGCCTCACAGCAAGAACGTCCTGGGTTCGATCCCCAGGCGGACTGGGTCCTTTCTGTGTGGAGTTTGCATGTTCTCCCTGTGTCTGCATGGGTTTCCTCTGGGAGCTCCGGTTTCCTCCCACAGTCCAAAGACATGCAAGCGAGGTGAAATGGAGACACAAAAAATGGTCCATGGCTGTGTTTACATTAAACTTGTGAACTGATGAATCTTGTGTAATGAGTAACTACCGTTTCTGTCATGAATGTAACCAAAGTGTAGAACATGACTTAAAAAATCCTAATAACTAATAACTAACCAATAATGGATTAGGTAGAGGGGTCAAATTTATTAATTTATCATAATCATAGTTGAATTTAATTTGGAAAAATATCCAGCAGAGCTAGAAATTTAAAAAATCTGAAAAAAAAAGAAACTAAAATGTTATGAAACTAAAAACGTTTAGAAAAAAAACTAAACACTTTCACTATTTTCACTTTTTTGCATCAAGTACCTGAATATCATCCAGCAAGTCCTGTCTGTGCAGATTGAGGTTTTGAATCTCGAGCCGTTCCTTCGGTGTGAAGTCTGGGGGCACTAAAACAATCCAAAAAAATCCAAGCATATTAACTTTTATTAGACAGTGGTATTACCTAACTTGTGATTCTGAAGCTAAAACCAGGACTGAACATGCAACGGCTAGGACACTGGAGTTGTAAATATAAGGTTAACGGTTCAAGCCCCATCCCTGCGAAGTTGGGCCCCAGACCAGGCCCAACATGGACAAGGTCCTTAACCCTTGGTCCGGTGGTTAAATGGTAGTGTATTACTGTAGTCAAATGTTTAAATCTAGTAAAAGGTTTCCAGAAGTATATCAGGGGACATATGGGGTAATCTTAATGCCCATAGATTCTGACCATAATAATCTCAGCAGCATTAAGGAGTAGTAACTATAAGATAACTAGTTCACACCACTGCCAAGTTGGGTCCCAGATCAAACCCAACATGGACAGGTTCCCAAACCCTCAATTGCTTTAATTGTATTTGGTCACAAAAATTGCTTGGAATAAAAGCATCTGCTTATTGTCATAAAAAGTTAAAGTAAATTAATAAAGAGGTACACTGAGACACCTTTTAAAATTACAGCATTAGCTTTAATAGTAAACGCTATGATGAGCTTTAAATATTTTAAGTATACACAGACTGACCCCCTCCATCCCATACATTTATAGAAAGATCTTGCTTTAGCTACTTATGCTTTGCCATTTCTGAATTTGAAAGTTTTGGAATACTTTATCTCTAATATGATATAACGTTTGAAGAAACTTGTAAGGAAATTTGGCTTCAGGAGGAATAGATTGGCTTATACATTTCAAACTTGTGTTAGGCCTGACCCAGTATTAAAACCCGCCTTTAAGCCAGCGTTTAAAAAAACAGCAGAGGTTTAAACCTCAATCTACTGTAGTGGTAAGAAAGTACTTCTTTATTGTATGGCGACCCTTTAAGCCAATGCTTCTGTAAAGCTGAGCACACACTGAGCACCACAGCTGAGAACCACACTGAAGACTTTTGGGCTGAATTGGAGCATTGATTTCTAGCCAGGCCTTCAATCAATCAATCAATCATCAGTGTTTGACCTTACTAATGTGTTATTGATCATAATGATCATAATGGTCCATAGACACACCACAAAATCTACAGTAATGCCAATAGTTTTGGAACAGAGGATTCTCCAAGCTCATGGTCAGGTGTCCACGTACTTGTAGTTGTTATACTGCAAATACAAAATTATAATAATTTTTAAAGCATGCAGTTAAAGAGTTTTGACTTTCTGAATTCAGTATATGCACATGAAAACATGTTTTGCACATTAAGAAATTCAGCTGACATAAATAACACTTCTGTAAAATGCAATGTTTTCTCATGCTTTCATGAGACACTTCTGTCAGAACTTGTGAATGCCTGTTGCACAATGCTGAAGACGTGCACTGCCTTTAAAAGCATCTTAAGTCATTAAATATTTTATTATCTTCATTTGCAAATGTTAAATATAAGGCAGTACGTTTAATTTTTGGTTAACAGGGAGAGAGAAAAGTATTCAACCACTTTTATTTTTGTTTATAATAGACTTTTAGTATTCATAATTAATATAAACAACAAGAGCTTTAACAAAGATATAGGTATAATAATACTAATAATAATTGTAATTGTAATAACAATGATAACGATAACAATAATAATACCACCAATAAAATACAGAAAAATCTATAAATTTAAAATATTTTTACAGGAGTTTGTATCTATTGATTGACACTTTTTATTTTATGTACTTATTTATTATTATTAGTAGTAGTAGTATTTTTATTATCATTATTATTATTTGCTAATTCTCAGATTTAATTTTCCTTTTCATGCATTTGCACCACTCGTGTTTCTTTGACCAGGGGTTTCCAAGCTTGTCTGTGTGTTGAACCTCTAAACATAAAATATCTGCCCCTTGAGTTGATAGTAAGGCTAACATTAAGTATGATTTTTGTCGCCTTGCTATAACTTTTTATAGTTTATTATTGTTTTTATTATTATGAGGCTATTAGGTAAATTTAAAAAAAAATTAAGAATGTAAATATTTATGGAAGTGTAAATTCCATTGTCCATCTCATAAACCCCCTGTAATGACAATACAAACCCCTAGTGTAAAGCATTACATGTTATTAAAAGCATGGTTTTCCAACCAGGGCGTTGTAGAGACTTACTTCAAACAGGGTATGGTGCTCTTAAATTTTTACACACAACCTTTCTTTCCTAAATAACTGACAAAGAGTTAGTCTGATTTGGTTAAATATCTGTGCTTATGTTTAGTTGAGAATTGTTAGGTGTGGTGTATGAATAGAATGATTACAGTGCAGTTTTTTGTTTACTTTGTAAACAAATTCAGGTCATCCTGCATGTTTCAAGCAGCAATTTCAGTAATTGATGGCTTCCTTATTACCTTCCTAATCATTGGTCTAAGATAAAGTACATTTACCAGAGATGATATGTGTAGTTGAGAACTTCCCCCTCAATTGTAAAAAGAAAAGTGTGACACGTCTTTACCATAAAAAAGTGCAAATGTTGCCTACGTAGAAACGAAATGTTTGCAGTTACAGAGGATGTAAGTCAGAGGTGAATCAATGGTAAGCACAAATTTGGATAATGAAACAAAAACATCTTAAAGACACCCAAGCCCATCATAAGGAAGTTTAATAGAGAAAATATGAAATTACAGCGCAAATACCTAGGTTAGGCCACCAGACTTCTAAACGTAACGAACAAACCAGAAAAAAAGGAGTTAAAAAGGAGATAAAATAGTCATTGTAATTCAACTGTTAGTCACATTTACTAAGTTGCCAAAGTTGATGGCTGTGATTGACAGTAATATGGATGGTTTAACTCCATCCAATGTGTTTCACAACATGGATGCTTCAGCAGCAATAATGGGAAAATGAATTGTAAACATTATATGGAGATCTTGCATAACTGTTTCCCTCAATGAAATAACCTGAAAAACACCAAAGCAACAATAAAGCATTTTAATTAATTACAAAATAATGTATTTTAGTTGCTAAAATGTCTGTCTGTCTGTTCTACAGTTACTGACTGTAGTCCATCAGTTTCTCTACATACTTTTTAACCTTCTTTCACCCTGTTCTTCAATGGTCAGGACCCCCACAGGACCACTACAGAGTAGGTATTATTTAGGTGGTGGATGATTCTCAGCACTGCAGTGACACTGACATGGTGGTGGTGTGTTAGTGTGTGCTGTGCTGGTATGAGTGGATAAGACACAGCAGCGCTGCTGGAGTTTTTAAACACCTCACTGTCAAAGCTGGACTGAGAATCATCCACCAACCAAAAACATCCAGCCAACAGCGCCCCGTGGGCAGCGTCCTGTAACCACTGATGAAGGTCTAGAAGATGACCAACTCAAACAGCAGCACTAGATGAGCGATCGTCTCTGACTTTACATCTACAAGGTGGACCAACTAGGTAGGAGTGTCTAATAGAGTGGACAGTGAGTGGACACAGTGTTTAAAAACTCCATCAGTGCTGCTGTGTCTGATCCACTCATACCAGCACAACACACACTAACATACCACCACCATGTCATTGTCACTGTTGTACTGAGAATGATCCACCACCCAAATAATACCTACTCTGTGGTGGTCCTGTGGGGGTCCTGACCATTGAAGAACAGCATGAAAGGGGGCTAACAAAGCATGTAGAGAAAAAGATGGACTACAGTCAGTAATTGTAGAACTACAAAGTGCTTCTATATGGTAAGTTTTTCAGGATGAACTCAAGTTCATATGTGTGTGAAGGCGAGCAAATACTTTTGGCAATATAGTGTATCTATCTATCTATCTATCTATCTATCTATCTGTCTGTCTGTCTGTCTGTCTGTCTGTCTGTCTGTCTGTATTTCTGTCTGTCTCTCTGTCTATCTATCTCTGTCTGTCTGTCTGTATTTCTATCTATCTATCTATCTATCTATCTATCTATCTATCTATCTATCTATCAATCTATCTATCTATCTATCTATCTACAGTGGGGTCAAAAAGTATTTAGTCAGCCACTGATTGTGCAGGTTCTCCTACTTAGAAAGATGAGAGAGGTCTGTAATTTTCATCATAGGTACACTTCAACTATGAGAGACAAAATGAGAAAAAAAAATCCAAATTATGGTGGAAAATAAGTATTTGGTCAATAACAAACAAGCAAGATTTCTGGCTCTCACAGACCTGTAACTTCTTCTTTAAGAAGCTCTTCTGTCCTCCACTCGTTACCTGTATTAATGGCACCTGTTTGACCTCGTTATCTGTATAAAAGACACCTGTCCACAGCCTCAAACAGTCAGACTCCAAACTCAACCATGGCCAAGACCAAAGAGCTGTCGAAGGACACCAGGAAGAAAATTGTAGACCTGCACCAGGCTGGGAAGAGTAAATCTACAATAGGCAAGCAGGTTGGTGTGAATAAATCAACTGTGGGAACAATTGTAAGAAAATGGAAGACATACAAGACGATTGATAATCTCCCTTGGGGTCAAGATCTCATCCCGTGGGGTCAAAATGATCATGAGAACGGTGAGCAAAAATCCCAGAACTACACGGAGGGACCTGATGAATGACCTGCAGAGAGCTGGGACCAAAGTAACAAAGGCTACCATCAGTATACACACTACGCCGAGAGGGACTCAAATCCTGCAGTGCCAGGCGTGTCCCCCTGCTTAAGCCAGTACATGTCCAGGCCCGTCTGAAGTTTGCCAGAGAGCTTATGGATGATCCAGAAGAGGATTGGGAGAATATCATGTGGTCAGATGAAACCAAAATGGAACTTTTTGGTAAAAACTCAACTCGTCGTGTTTGGAGGAAGAAGAAGAACCCAAGAACACCATACCTACTGTGAAGCATGGGGGTGGAAACATCATGCTTTGGGGCTGTTTTTCTGCAAAGGGGACAGGACGACTGATCCGTGTTAAGGGAAGAATGAACGGGGCCATGTATCATGAGATTTTAAGCCAAAACCTCCTTCCATCAGTGAGAGCATTAAAGATGGAACGTGGCTGGGTCTTCCAGCATGACAATGATCCCAAACACCGCTCGGGCAACGAAGGAGTGGCTCCGTAAAAAGCATTTCAAGGTCCTGGAGTGGCCTAGCCTAGTCTCCAGACCTCAACCCCATAGAAAATTTGTGGAGTCCGTGTTGCCCAGCGACAGCCCCAAAACATCACTGCTCTAGAGGAGATCTGCATGGAGGAATGGGCCAAAATACCAGCTACAGTGTGTGCAAACCTGGTGAAGACTTACAGGAAACGTTTGATCTCTGTCATTGCCAACAAAGGTTATGTTATAAAGTATTGAGTTGAACTTTTGTTATTGACCAAATACTTATTTTCCACCATAATTTACAAAAGAATTCTTTAAAAATCCTACAATGTGATTTCCTGGATTTTTTTTTCTCATTTTGTCTCTCATAGTTGAAGTGTACCTATGATGAAAATTACAGACCTCTCTCATCTTTCTAAGTAGGAGAACCTTCACAATCAGTGGCTGACTAAATACTTTTTGGCCCCACTGTATCTATCTATCTATCTATCCATCCATCCATCCATCCATCTAGCTATCTCTTGTTTCTCTTACACCCAGGCCAATTTTAACAGCAATTAATCACACTGCATGTTTGTGAAACAGATAGTGCACAAAGGCAACTATTGAACCCAAGTCCAAAGGATCTGACTTATGCTGTACTTTTTTTTTCTCCAAACATAGATGTTAAAACATGTGCAGCATATGGCACAGCTAAGGTCTGAAAAGCATCGATGTTCTGTCTGGTCATACTGCATGTATGCTTGTGGTAGGCCGGACTAGGTTTATATTGTCTTGCAGAACAGGAAACGGTAGTGGTTATGGCAGGTTGAAATGTGAAGGTGTTTTGGGGGGTGAACAGTTTTGAGTGTCGTATATTTCCATCAACTATAACTGTACAACAAAAGTAAAAAAATATTTTATGATAAATTGCCAATCATATCACTGCTGTTAAATTCCACCACCATATGGCCAAAACTATGCAGAAACCTGACCAAGAACATGTTAGACATCCTATTCCCAAACAATGGACATTAATATGGAGTTGACTTCCACTTTTACAGAGAGGCTTTACAAAGATTTTGTGTTATGTCTGTGGAAATCTGTGCCCATGTAGTCAAAAGAACATTTGAGCTCAGACACTGAGGCACATCTAACTTCCTCCTAAAAGTGTTCAATGGTTGTTGAGGTCAGGGCTTGGTTCAAGCCACTTTGGGTTCATTGCCCTAATTTGTGTGCCTGTTAGCAATGGGTATGTCTAAAAAAAAGGAACTTGATCATATAAAGAGGTGTTTACATACTTTTAGCCATGCAGTGTATTTAGTCTATATAACATGTAAGTGTACACATAGCTGTACAGTTCCTCTGTTTAAACACACTCAACTGGACAATGTTCCAACAGCGTCATACACGGTTAGTAGTGTAGTGTAGATTACAGGAACTTATACATTATTAACCACATTTATAAATGGACTGTTTGCAAATAGATGAATCTGTGTCCTGTCCAGGGTGTATTTAATATTTATCATGGTTTTGATGGGTTCATTCCATTTGTTTATGTGAATACCAGCCTGGAAAAACACACACTCATGTGTGTGCATCTCCAGATGTGGTGCATCTTAAACTGTGTCGGATGATCAAACTATGTAGCATGTAAGTATCACATAGACTGCTTTTATTTTTTTACGTAACTTGCACTAACCTCATGTGAATGTCGATACAGATAAATATGTTTTGCTGGTATTTATTGTAACTATGTTATTGTAATGTAATTGTATACAAACATGGTAATTTATTTTGATTATTTATGAATATTTATTATTCATTTCAACATTTGAAGTTATGTATACAGTATATAATATAACACCTGAGAACAAAACTGTTCTGCATTCACGGTGGACTACTCAGGTGTTCCAGTATTCCAAAGGAATAGCTTAGTTCACCACCAAGACCCAGGTTTGGCCTGGTCATCACACGAGGAAGGGAAGGCCTGATTGAGAATCATCTTCCAGCCACTGCAAGAGCAATGCCGACTTATGGGTTGACTTGCTGGTAGCTTTTTCTAAGTGGCCAGTGTCAAATTCATACAGAGAGCTTTAACATGTACCACACAACATGCTATGCTTTCAGATTTCCTTTGTTCCCTCATGTCCTTCAAGAGGTACTGCAAGCCTGTGACCCTCTTCGGGTCGGGCTGCCACTAGTGTATTGAGTAATTAGAGAACTAGGAGAGAAAGCAGGCAAAACTAGGAAGAAGAAGTGGGACGGGGGTATTTGATGTGTTCTACTACAGGATGTGGGAGATGATGGGCAACAAACTGTCCTGTTATATGAGAATAGCATACAAGGTGAAGTGTTTTCTTCTTCACCAAGTCTATTATATCCTTATAACAGGACAATTTGGAGAACTAAAGATATTTTTACAAATGTTTTGCCTCTCTATAAGTGAAAATATGAGAAAGTGAATGCTTTGGTTAAATGTCAACAGCTTTACGCTACATTTAGATGACTTTAAATTTGCACACACCAAAACCTAAAAATAATCTTTTTCTTTTTTTTCCTCCCCATTTTTCCCCCCGATTTAGCGCATCCAATTTGTCTTTCGCTGCTGACAGACTCCAGATTTGCATCCAAGGAGAGCACATCGCTGCCCACGCCTTCTTTTACACGTGCACAGCCCTCCTCTTCTCGTCCGCGCTTCCTGCACGTAGTCTCTTCTGCCAATCAGGGTCCTTACTCAGCGTATGAAGACCCACCCACCCACCAACCAACCCACCCACACATAGTCCGGTCTCCACCCTGCAGATACGGTGGCCAATTAGTATCTGCTGCAAGCACTGCCAATTATGCCCGCCAAATGGCGCCCAGCCGACCGGTGGCAACACCCAGCCTCGAACCCGGGAGTTCAGAAACTCGGTGCTGGTGCATCAGCGGAATATCCCTCTGCGCCACCTGGCAACCTGTCCAGAGTGTTTCCTGCCTTTCGCCTAATGAATTAGACAACGGATGAATGAATGAACGAGCTATAAAAGATAATAATAATTTTTCAACTCTGTTTCGTTCCATTCCTCACAATAAAAAATGCCATTAAATTTCATCGCATATATTTAATCTAATTCTTATTTAGCGGCACAATGGCAAATGCAAATCCAAGTCCAGGTGTAAACTTTTATTTATATAGCGCTTTTCTAGGACCAGGCCACAAAGTGCTTTACAATGAAGTAAAATAGAATATAATAAGACACAAAATTAAAACTCATAAATGCTACACAATAACATAACATAAATACATTAATAAAATATCCCTAATAAGACAAAATAAATGCTACACACAGAGAATAATATATACATATATACACATACACTTCAGCCCAATTGCTTAAGATCACTGCTCTAAAATGCTAAAGAATAAAAGTGTGTCTTAAGACATTTCTTAAAGGTCAATGGGACTATTGGGAGACTATTCCATAATTTAGGAGCCTGGACAGCAAAGGCACAGTCCCCTTTCCACCTCCGTTTGGTACGGGGCACAACCAGAAGCTCTTTATTGGATAACTTGCCAAAACCCACTTGTTTACTTTGAAAACTCCAGCGTTTCACCTTCTTCCCAGGTTAAAAGCCTGGTTGTTGTTCTTGACAGTCATCTTTCTTTCAAAGCACACATCAATAACAATACACGATCTGCCTACTTCCACTCAAAAAATATCAATATATAAGACTCCAAGTCTACAATCCCACCCGACCTCTTAGGTCTTCCTCAGCCTTCCAGCTTTCTATTCCTTCTGTCCGCCTGTCGACTATGGGTGCGAGGCTTTTAGCCACTCTGCCCCTTCTCTCTGGAACACCCTCCCAATCTATATCCGTACTATCGATTGTTTCTCTACTTTTAAATCCCAACTTAATTCTCACCTATTCCAGCTAGCCTACTACTAATCTTTCGAACTTGATTGGTACTACTACCCCCACTATTTGTCTAACAGTGATTACATTTGACTGTTTAGAGATTGTATTGATTTTATGGGTGAGTTTGTACCTACAATTTTTTTTATTTTATTGCATTGTCTGTTACTTTCTAGCATCCGTGAGTGTTCTGAAAGGCGCTATAAATAAAATGGATTATTATTATTATTATTATTATTATTATTATTATTATTATTATAACCTCAATGATCTATAACTTTTGTTGTGAACCAGCAATTCATAAATATAATCAGGTGCTTCCCCATGTAAAGCCTTATAGGTAAGAACTAAAACTTTAAAATCTATACTAAATTTTACTGGCAACCAGTGAAGTGAGGCCAGCACTGGACTGATGTGGTCCCTGCGTCTAGTTTTTGTTAAAAGCCGGGCAGCTGCATTCTGAACCATCTGCAGACTAAGGCAAGGAGCTGTATTGCAATACATAGTTGCCTTTTGAGAGATATTGATTTAGAACTGTGATTAAATTGTGATTAACCCTTTTTTATTTGGTCGTGCTGTAAATAAAAGCACTAACCTATTCAGAATGCAGTTGGATAAGATACCTATATAAAGATATATTAGTCAATAGTTTAATTGGAAGCTATGTGTATGTCAAAGCAGTCCTTAGATTTGGATGATTTCTGATAGTGTTATTATTTTTTTTTTTACCTTTTACATTTTTATGGACATTACAACCCATATCACAATATAATATAAATAATTCCCATGGGTTCCTGGATGATAACAGTTCCAACTAAAACTATGTCCAATCTATTCCAAATATAAAAGGGTTATTTAAACATTACATTGGCTTTATTGTGATTCTTTTTAAAACAATTCTGTTCAACAAGTGGGAACAAAAAAGGGAAAAAAATTATTTTGCATGTTTAAAGAAGCATTATTGTGTAGTAACTGTGAAAGCTTGTTTCCTGTTTTACTCCAGTTAAACGCTGTTAACAAATAAAAACATGAAGGTTTACTTACTCAGGTGACAGCTCTCCATCTTTAGCACACACCTCCGTTATACAAACCCTACCTAAATCTCTCTGAACCTGTTAATTTACTCTTATTTAAGCTACTCCGGGTTATTGAAAATAAACAAGCATTGCATAGTTTAGTCACCTCTGAGGGCGAGAATTAACTGCGCAAAACTATTCACTTAGTTCCTCTCTGAAAGCCGACAGCAAGGGTTGCCAGATTGATGATTTTCTGTGATATCTAATGAGTATTACAAATCCTCCTGAAATGATAACCACAACGCAGTGTTGCCAACTTAGCGACTTTGTCGCTATATTTAGCGACTTTTCAGACTCCGCTAGCGACTTTTTTTCAAAAAAGCGACTAGCGACAAATTTCTGGTGTTATTGGAGACTTTTGGAGACTCGAACGTGAAAACACATATTGTTCTGCAGTTACTGTCCTCAACGAGCAGCGGGTCCTGCCGTGAGCCCCTCCCCCGTCCCAAAGCACGGGCGGTCAGTAGCACAGTCAGTGTTGCCAGATTGGGCGGGTTTCCACCAAAATGAGCGGATTTTGTTGGAAATTGGCAGGGAAAAACACACTTTGGCAGGTGGACAAAATTTGGGCGGGTTTGTAATTATTTTGGCAGCTTAAAATATAAATATAAAAAGCTATTGCTAAAGCAGGTGGAATATAAATAGGTCTCCCTTCTCCCTACCTTCTCCCACCACATCCAACCCGTTGTCAAAAGTTTGATTGACAGGTTATTCTTTCCAGTCCAAGACATTGTTGCCACGCCCATTAATACAGTGATTCATATGTTAGACAAGTGATTTGAGTTGAATATGAAGGTAAGCAAGTCTCGTACATACAACCTCTCATATGTACGAAAGGGAAAACTTTCATTGTTTGCTAGTTTATTTTTATTTACATGCAAAGGGTTGTGTGTCCTAACAAATAATGTGTTTTACAAACTTGGTAGGCTACTTTAAAGACATGCAAGCAAAAATAATTTCTCCTTTATAATGTATAATTACTGATCTGTACATTTTAAGATATTAATTTGTAGTTCATGATGGTTTAACTGGTTTATTATTTGTGAAATGCTAAACATCATCTGCTTATCCTGTGTTTTGGGCGTTTTTTCATGCATTTTGGCTGAAAATTACTGTCGCAATCTGGCAACCCTGCCCAGAGTAGCTCAGTGTTTTCTTAAAAAACAAAAACAAACCACGAATTAACAGAAGAAAGTTCATTTGTAGTTCTAAACATATTTAGGGTGTTTTTACCCACTTTTTGTCTCTCCCACGATGTTATTCCTCTTCTACAGCGTCAATTACATGCAAATGGATCATATGCAAATTAGGCGATGACGTCATTTAGCGACTTCTAGCGACTTTTAGGACAGCCAATAGCTACTTTCCTTACTGAGGAGTTGGCAACACTGCCACAACCATTTTTGTTTGGTATGTAATGGTGCAACTATTTCAAGTCATCTTAATATTCTTAATTAATTCTGATTTTTTAATGAACTTTTGGTTTCTAGATTTTTTAAGTTGTCTCTTTGTTTCTACAAGAAAATTTCTATTAAACAATGGAAAAATAGTCATTAGTAATTTTGACGTGCAGAAGCATTGAAACCTGTAGAGCTGTTAAGTATTAGCTTAGTCGACTCATAGACCTTAATGGATTTGTTAAGCAAGTCAAGAAATGCCATTATCTCTACAAAGCATAACACAACCCCAAATGAGAAAAAGTTGGGACAGTATGGAAAATGCAAATAATAAAAAACACAGAGTTTCTTACATTTACTTTGACTTTTATTTGATTGCAGACAGGATGAACCTGAGATATTTCATGTTTTGGCTGGTCAACTTTAATCCATCCATTATTAATAAACATCCATTCCTGCATTTTATGTCTGCAACACATTCCAAGAAAAGTTGGGACAGTAAAGCATTTACCACTTTGTAATGTTCCCTTTCCTTTTCACCACACTTAAAAGACGTTTCGGCACCAAGGATACCAAACACGTCTTAAGATGTGCAACAGTATGGGGTCAACTTAGCTTCTGGACATGGTTAACATAAGGCTTCTTTTTTGCACAGTAAAGTTTTAAGTGGCATTTGTGCATGTAACTCTGTATTGTAGTGCTTGACAAAGGTTTGCCAAAGTAATCCCTCACCCATGTGGTTATATCAGCTATTGTTGAGTGGCGGTTCTTGATGCAGTGCCATCTGAGGGATCGAAGATCACCGGCGTTCAGCTTCAGGTGCGCCTTTGGCCTTTACACACTGGAATTCCTCCAGATTTCTTTAATCGTTTAATGATATTATGCACTGTAGAGGGAGAAATATGCAAATCCCTTCCAAACTTTCTTTGAGATTAATTTTTTTTCAAACATTTCAATCATTTTCCCACACATTTGTTGACAAACTGGAGATCCTCTGATCATCTTTACTCATCAAAGACTCGGCCTTTCCTGGATGCTGCTTCTGTACCAAACCATGATTACAATCACCTGTTGACATCACCTGTTTGGAATCACATCATTATTTAGTTTTTCACCTCATTACTATATTAGCAAATGAAATGAAGTTGAGTATACAAACATAAAATATTTTGGGTTCTAACTGTCTGCAATTAAATAAAAGTCAAAGTAAATGTAAGGAACACTGCATTTTTATTTTATTTGCATTTTCCTTTCTGTCCTAACTTTTTCTAATTTGGGGTTGTAAATGATTTAGCTCTTTAGACAGTGTGCTAACACTCAACTTCAACAATCATAAGTTAATGTATGTATGTTTTGACCAATCAGAAGGGTGTATTTAGTCAAATACTTTTACATTTAACTCCTACTGTGCATATTTAATTAATAGCTATAAATTAAAAGTGAATGTTTACGTCATTTTGTCCAATAATTTAATCTAAACCAAAGGGCCACCAATGCAGAACCAAACCCTTGCAGTAGGGTGTGCATGAACAAGTGTGCTTTCCTCTGTTCACCAGCTGGTGAGGCTGTAGTTCTGTCTAAAAATATGGTACAGCCATCGAAAGTATATGTACCCCTTATCGTTAGCTTTTTGAACATTCCATTCCAAAACCATAGGGATTTCTATTTTCAGAAAGGTTTTCCACAAGATTTTGGAGTGTGTCTGTGAGAATTTACTGCTGTGCCCATTCAGTCAAAAGGGCATGCATGAGGTCAGGCAATAAAGCTGATGTTGGATAAAAAAGCCTGGCTTGCATTCTATTTCAGCTTGTTCCAAATGCATTTACATGGGTTTTGAAGTCAGGGCTCTGTGCAGGCCAATGGAGTTCCTTTACACCAAAGTCATCAAACCACGTTTTTATGGACTGTACAGAGGTTAATTTATATTTGTGGCATCTAGCAGACGCTTTTATCCAAAGCGACTTACAGTTATCACTAAATACAAGTCAAGCAATCAAGGGTTGGCTCAGGGGCCCAACAGTGGCAATTGGCAATGGTGGGGAAACCTCATGATTACTAGTCCAGTACCTTAACCGCTGAGCTACCACTGCCCTACCACTACCCAGGTTCGGTCATGCTGAATCAGGGCCTTCCCAAATCTGTCGCCATCAAATTGGATGCAAGTTATTTTATAAACACGTTTATATTAAACAGTACATTAAATAAAATATTTATAATGAATGTATACTAATACTGAAATTTATAGCCGCTCAGGTGGCGCAGCGGTAAAACACACGCTGTTCACCAGACCTGAGATCTCGAATTACATGTAATTACAATTACATCACATTCTCCAGCAGTTACACTGTTTGCCGGTGTACTGCCAGGTTATATACCAAGTACTGCTCAGTGCTTGGTTTCGCCAATAAAATTATAAATAGGTACCTACATGAGAAGCCCAAAGTTCACATGTAAGTCATGGCAGCCTTGGGATTTTGCATCCAGTAATGTTGCTTTATAAATATGGCAGGTAGGAAATATGATCTGATTAAATATTATATCATTTACACTTTCAATCCCAAGACTTACTAACCAGCAAAACCTGAAAAACTAAGTCTCTATTGGAGGATTAATAGTCTTTAATAGACTTTACTGTTTTTTCCTCTATAAAGTCAGGTATATGCCATAACATCATCTTTACCTAACCTTTACTTTTGGGCTTCCCAGAAATAGATCTGATCACATTCAAATTAGAGATTTAAATAGTGACTGTTTACTTTTTGCCAGAGGTCACTGGGAGGTCACATGGCACCACTGTCGCCAGCAGCATTTAATACGTATTCTGGACACTGATTCGTTCCACATCAGTGCAATAGTGTTCTTCATTAGATTGTATGTACAATATACACCGACTAGGTATAACATTATGACCTCTGACAGGTGAAGTGAATAACACTGATTATCTCTTCATCACGGCACCTGTTAGTGGGTGGGATATATTAGGCAGCAAGTGAACATTGCATCCTCAAAGTTGATGTGTTAGAAGCAGGAAAAATGGGCGAGTGTAAGGTTTTGAGCGAGTTTGACAAGGACCAAATTGTGATGGCTAGACGACTGGGTCAGAGCATCTCCAAAACTGCAGCTCTTGTGGGGTGTTCCCCACTGAAGTACACTATCAAAAGTGGTCCAATAAAGGAACAGTGATGCACCGGCGACAGGGTCATGGGTGGCCAAGGCTCATTGATGCACGTGGGGAGCGAAGGCTGGCCCGTGTGGTCCGATCCAACAGACGAGCTACTGTAGCTCAAATTGCTGAAGAAGTTAATGCTGGTTCTGATAGAAAGGTGCCAGAATACACAGTGCATCACAGTAGCAGGGCTGTTTTGGCAGCAAAAGGGGGACCAATACAGTATTAGGAAAGTGGTCATAATGTAATGCCTAATCAGTGTATATTGTTATATACACTCAATATATATACAAGTATTTGCAACCTTGTCTAGTTGTGTACTGAGCCTAGTGGGTAGAGCTTTGAGCTATCAACTGAAAGGTTGAGAGTTCAAATCCAAGCTCTGCCATGCAGACACTGTTGGGCCCTTGAGCAAGACCTTTAACGCTGTTTGCTCCAGGGGCGCCGTACAATGGCTGACCCTGCGCTCTGACCCCAGCTTCCAAAAGAAAAAACAAGCTGGGATATGTGAATAAAGAATTTTCTTGTACTGTACACCTGTATCTGTATATATGACAAATAAAGGCATTCTTTATTATTTAGCCCTGTTGGTTTCCTTGCTCTGATTATCTGTACTACTGCTCATTGGTTTTTGACTCTCTGTCTATACTTTTGACTACTCTTTTTGAATTGTCTTTTGAATTGCTGTTTTAGGGACCAGGGACCAGCATTAGTGAGAGGATGATTGACGAGTAGAAATTGGATGCGCTAAAAGTGGGAGAAAAAGGGGTAAAAAATAAAAAAAAGTAGTTAAATTCCAAATAGTTCACAAACTATGTTCTGGGAATTTTGAAAGCTGCTGATCAGTATGATTTTCTTGCTAAACCATTTTGGCAACTGTGTGTGATACCTGTTCTCTGAAATCCATTTCAGTAGATCCATGAAATTCATGAAAGACTCTTAAAATAACTATATATATAAAAAAAGTAAAAATAAAAACCACTCATGTTTAGTAAGGCAAAAAAGTACAGAAAAATGTTGTGCATATTTTATTCATCGCTAATGCATTTAGTAAGGTCATCTATTTACGTCAATTAGCAACAGCCAAATAGGCAGGGGGTTAAATAAGATTCATAATGTTGACCTGTAAAGAAACAGCAGGCTATTAAATATGGATGCAGACTAAAAGCCGCAGCATGGTTTCCACATTTGCCGTAATATGAAGAAATATTATTAACATCAGATTCATAAGCTGAAAAAACTTAAAGTGAGCTCTTGTTTTTTGAATTACTTTCAAGCAGCCATGTGTGCAATCAGTTCTCTTCAAAATACTCATTCACACCCCACTGTCTGCGTGTGATGCTTGTACTGGTTTTTACAACTTTGATCCCATAATTTTTGTGAGCTTTTTTGTCTGAATTTTTCATTCAGTTGTTAAGGTAATGGCTCACAGGCTGAAATTTGGGCACCCTGGGATAAAAGGTGACTGGTAGTTCATTAAATAATCTATTTCAGGGTGACAAAGTGTTAAGGCTTAAAAGAAAAAAAATGGAGATTTTTTGGTACAAGCACAGCATGGATTCAAGTGTCTCTGAAGGGGCGAGATTAACCTGATTACATTTTCAATTCTACAGCTTGTAAGGCAGATAACAGACATGTAGACACAGGCCTGCTGAAAATGTCTGGTTTAAGGGAACAAGAACTGGAGAATTTGAGGGTATCCTGATGAAACACTTTCAAATTCTGTGTGTATATATGCATATAGATATAGATAAATTGATATAGACACATGTGAATGGATATATATGATATGATAGATACATAAGATAGATTAATACATATACACCAATCAGGCATAACATTATGACAACCTTCCTAATATTATGTTAGTCCCCCTTTTGCTGGCAAAACAGCCCTGATCTGTTATGGCATGGACTCCACTACACCCCTGAAGGTGTGCTGTGGTATCTGGCACCAAGATGTTAGCAGCAGATCCTTTAACTCCTGTAAGTTGTGAGGTGGGGCCTCCATGGATCGAACTTGTTTGTCCAGCACATCCCACAGATGCTCGATTGGATTGAGATCTGGGGAATTTGGAGGCCAAGTCAACACCTCAAACTCGTTGTTGTGCTCCTCAAACAATTCCTGAACCTTTTTTGCTTTGTGGCATTGTGCATTATCCTGCTGAAAGAGGCCACAGCCATCAGGGAATACCGTTTCTATAAAAGAGTGTACATGGTCTGCAACAATGCTTAGGTAGGTGGTATGTGTCAAAGTAACATCCACATGGATGGCAGGACACAAGGTTTGTAGCAGAACATTGCCCAAAGCATCACACTGCCTCCGCCAGCTTGCCTTCTTCCCATAGTGCATCCTGGTGCCACGTGTTCCTCTGGTAAGTGATGCACACGCACCCGGCCATCCATGTGATGTAAAAGAAAACGTGATTCATCAGACAAGGCCGCCTTCTTCCATTGCTCCGTGGTCCAGTTCTGATGCTCACGTGCCCATTGTTGGAACTTTTGGCGGTGGACAGGGGTCAGCATGGGCACCCTGACTGTTCTGCGGCTATGCAGCCAAATATGCAACAAACTGTAATGAAGTGTGTATTCTGACACCTTTCTATCAGAACCAGCATTAATTTCTGCAGCATTTTGAGCTACAGTGGCTCGTCTGTTGGACACGAGCCAGCCTTCGCTCCCCATGTGCATCAGTGAGCCTTGGCCGCCCATGACCCTGTCGCATCTATATCTTATAGATACATAGATAGATATGTGTATACAGTGTATCACAAAAGTGAGTACACCCTTCACATTTCTGCAGATATTTAAGTATATCTTTTCATGGGACAACACTGACAAAATGACACTTTGACACAATGAAAAGTAGTCTGTGTGCAGCTTATATAACAGTGTAAATTTATTCTTCCCTCAAAATAACTCAATATACAGCCATTAATGTCTAAACCACCGGCAACAAAAGTGAGTACACCCCTTAGTGAAAGTTCCTGAAGTGTCAATATTTTGTGTGGCCACCATTATTTCCCAGAACTGCCTTAACTCTCCTGGGCATGGAGTTTACCAGAGCTTCACAGGTTGCCACTGGAATGCTTTTCCACTTCTCCATGACGACATCACGGAGCTGGCGGATATTCGAGACTTTGCGCTCCTCCACCTTCCGCTTGAGGATGCCCCAAAGATGTTCTATTGGGTTTAGGTCTGGAGACATGCTTGGCCAGTCCATCACCTTTACCCTCAGCCTCTTCAATAAAGCAGTGGTCGTCTTAGAGGTGTGTTTGGGGTCATTATCATGCTGGAACACTGCCCTGCGACCCAGTTTCCGGAGGGAGGGGATCATGCTCTGCTTCAGTATTTCACAGTACATATTGGAGTTCATGTGTCCCTCAATGAAATGTAACTCCCCAACACCTGCTGCACTCATGCAGCCCCAGACCATGGCATTCCCACCACCATGCTTGACTGTAGGCATGACACACTTATCTTTGTACTCCTCACCTGATTGCCGCCACACATGCTTGAGACCATCTGAACCAAACAAATTAATCTTGGTCTCATCAGACCATAGGACATGGTTCCAGTAATCCATGTCCTTTGTTGACATGTCTTCAGCAAACTGTTTGCGGGCTTTCTTGTGTAGAGACTTCAGAAGAGGCTTCCTTCTGGGGTGACAGCCATGCAGACCAATTTGATGTAGTGTGCGGCGTATGGTCTGAGCACTGACAGGCTGACCCCCCACCTTTTCAATCTCTGCAGCAATGCTGACAGCACTCCTGCGCCTATCTTTCAAAGACAGCAGTTGGATGTGACGCTGAGCACGTGCACTCAGCTTCTTTGGACGACCAACGCGAGGTCTGTTCTGAGTGGACCCTGCTCTTGGCCACTGTGCTGCAGCTCAGTTTCAGGGTGTTGGCAATCTTCTTGTAGCCTTGGCCATCTTCATGTAGCGCAACAATTCGTCTTTTAAGATCCTCAGAGAGTTCTTTGCCATGAGGTGGCACTTGGAACTTTCAGTGACCAGTATGAGAGAGTGTGAGAGCTGTACTACTAAATTGAACACACCTGCTCCCTATGCACACCTGAGACCTAGTAACACTAACAAATCACATGACATTTTGGAGGGAAAATGACAAGCAGTGCTCAATTTGAACATTTTGGGGTGTAGTCTCTTAGGGGTGTACTCACTTTTGTTGCCGGTGGTTTAGACATTAATGGCTGTATATTGAGTTATTTTGAGGGAAGAATAAATTTACACTGTTATATAAGCTGCACACAGACTACTTTTCATTGTGTCAAAGTGTCATTTTGTCAGTGTTGTCCCATGAAAAGATATACTTAAATATCTGCAGAAATGTGAGGGGTGTACTCACTTTTGTGATACACTGTACATTGAGACTGTCCATTTTATCTGCTTCACTTACCATATAAAAGCACTTTGTATTTCTACAATTACTGACTGTAGTCCATCTATTTCTCTACATACTTTTTAACCTCTTTTTACTCTGTTCTTCAATGGTCAGAACCATTACAGAGTAGGTATTATTTGGGAGGTGACATGGTGGTGGTGTGTTAGTGTGTGTTGTGCTGGTATGAGTGGATAAGACACAGCAGCACTGATGAAGTTTTCAAACACCTCACTGTCACTGCTGGACTGAGAATAGTCCACCAACCAAAAATATCCAGTCAACATAGGCAGATGAAGGTCTAGATTCTAGAAGATGACCAACTCAAACAGCAGCAATAGATGAGCGATCGTCTCTGACTTTACATCTACAAGGTGGACCAACTAGGTAGGAGTGTCTAATAGAGTGGACAGTGATTGGGCACGGTATTCGAAAACTCCAGCAGCGCTGCTGTGTCTGATCCACTCATACCAGCACAACATACACTAACACACCACCACCATGTCATTGTCACTGCAGTGCTGAGAATGATCCACCACCTAAGTAATACCTGCTCTGTGGTGGTCCTGACCATTGAAAAACAAAGTAAAAGGAGGTTTAAAAAAGTATGTAGAGAAACAGATTGACTCCAGTCAGTAATTGTAGAACTACAAAGTGCTTCTATATGGTAAGTGAAGCTGATAAAATGGACTGTGAGTGTAGAAACAAGGAGGTGGTTTTAATGTTATGGCTATATATATATATATATATATATATATATATATATATCACTCATATCTATATATATACTCATATCTATGTTTATTTGTATATACACACACACACACACACACACACACACATTTAACCCCTTGAGAGGACAACCTGCAAACTGCCATCCAGACAAGAAGGGCCTTGATCAGGGAGGTCAGAAAGAACCCAGTGGTCATTTTTACAGCACTACAAAAGTTATGCTTAGCAAAGGTCAAACCTGTTGAACAGACAACCATCTCTGCAGCAATCCCAGACTGGGGTGACAGTTTGTGCCATTGTACATTAATGACACAAATCATACAGCAACAACAGCACTGAAGTGGCTTTGAAGGAAGTCTGTAAATGTCCCTAAGTGGCCCAGCCAAAGCCCATTTGGGGACTTAAACCCCATTAAACATCTGTGAATAGTCCTGACGACCCACTTTAACATTTAGATGTTTGGGATTTCTGTTGCTACTCACAGTCCTTAAGAAATATGAACTTTTATGCTCAATTAATTTGGCAACCTGAATCAATTCATGTGTATATGGAAAAGTGACTCTGAACGAATTTGATAAAGATTATAGAAAATGCACAAGGGAATTGACAGAGCAAATTAGTATAAGACATTTTAGCGGCTGTTTCCCAAATTGATCTCTTCAGCAAATGTCATTTCTCAGTAGGAGGTTTGGTTTCTTAGTGATTTACTAACAAATTAAACTACAGAGTGAATTAGAGGATAATGAATATTATAGAAGAGAACATTTCATTAGCTCGTTTTACACTAAGATGTAAACATCCCAACAGACGCTGTTTATTTCCAACAGATGCTGGGAATTTGAAAGGTTTTCTCAGTAGGCAGGTCAAATAACTTCCAGACGTACAGCCATTTGCCTAATGTGAGAATAAAATCCAGGTCCCGAAGACCCAGGTCCCTCCCAACACTCCCTGATTGGCAACCATCAAAAATAATAGTTTAACAAGCTGAAATAACACACAAATTTTCTTTTAGCATACACATAGGATCACATTTTAGGTTTACTTTATACTTTGATCCCATATAATAGGGCTAGTTTGGCCACACCCAATAAAAAGTTGCAAGAAGTCCCAAGACATTTATGACATACAGTATACACCGATCAGCCATAACATTAAAACCACCTCGTTGTTTCTACACTCACTGTCCATTTTATCATCTCCACTTACCATATAGAAGCACTTTGTAGTTCTACAATTACTGACTGTAGTCCATATATTTCTCTACATACTTTTTAACCTTGCTCTCACCCTGTTCTTTAATGGTGGTGTGTTATTGTGTTTTGTGCTGGTATGAGTTGATCAGACACAGCAGCACTGCTGGAGTTTTAAAATACCCTGTCCACTCACTGTTCACTCTATTAGACACTCCTACCTATTTGGTCCACCTTGTAGATGTAAAGTCAGAGATGATCGCTCATCTATTGCTACTGTTTGAGTTGGTCATCTTCTAGACCTTCATCAGTGGTCACAGGATGCTGCCCACTGGGCGCTGTTGGCTGGATATATTTTGGGTTGGTGGACTATTCTCAGTCCAGCAGTGACAGTGAGGTGTTCAAAAACTCCATCAGCACTGCTGTGTCTTATCCACTCATCCAGCACAACACACACTAACACACCACCACCATGTCAGTGTCACTGCAGTGCTGAGAATGATCCACCACCCAAATAATACCTACTCTGTAGTGGTCCTCTGGGGGTCCTGACCATTGAAGAACAGCATGAAAGCAGGCTAACAAAGCATGCAGAGAAACAGATGGACTACAGTCAGTAATTGTAGAACTACAAAGTGCTTCTATATGGTAAGTGAAACTGATCAAATGGACAGTGAGTGTAGAAACAAGGAGGTGGTTTTAATGTTATGGCTGATCGGTGTAAAGCTTAAGCTTAGTGAACCTCTAACCATGTACTTATTCTAGAGTTATGGGCAATCATATGGAGTCAGCTTCCCATTATGCATCTATAAGCCCCCACCCTTCGGATAGGGACCTCATAACTGATGCAATTACGACCTCTGCTGGCTGATTGATGGCGCCTGTACAGCATCAAGGAATAATGTGATCAGAGTGTGGCTCTCTGTGCACAAAGCTGGTCCGCATATGAACTTGCCTCGTGCAGGTAAAAAGATGCAGTCGGCTACTGCACACGTGCCGGAGGGGGCGTGTGTCAGTTCTCTCTCCTCAACTGGGGCGGGGGTCAGCACCAGTAGAGAGGAAGCATAACACAGTTGGGTGAAAATTGGACGCGCTTAAAATCGGAAGAAAAAGGGAGAAAATGCATTTAAAAAAAAGCTACTGTAATTGCAGCCTCTGCTAGCTGGTTGAAAGTGCCTGCACAAGAGAAGGCTCATAGCAAGGACAGAAGTGTGTGTCAATCCATATGCGATACAGCTCTTTGTGATATTCTGTCCCTGGCAGGTAGACATAAGTGGTTGACTATGCAGGTGTCAGGGCCCCCTTTAGAGTCTTCAATTATCCTCAGTCTCCAAAAGCAGAAAATTAAATAAAATTGTGGAATCTGACAAGGCTAGATTGAAAGGGAAAGAAGAAAATGCAATAATAGAATGAAAAGAGCATGTGTACGTAATAAAATTGCTATAAAACCTAGTGCCGTGGCTGAAAAAAGGATGAATGTCCCTGAGTGGACTGTCAGTGGTCTGACCTAAATTCAACTCATAATTTGTGCCACTCACCACAACATTTTTACAAAATTCAGACAATTCTGCAGTGACGAATGAGCAAATATTTCCCAAAGTAGGAGTGCAAACTGTGTAGAGACTTATCCAACAGATTGATGGCAGTTGAAATGTTCAAGCCTAAAAGAAAATAATGATGTATAACTTTTTTGAAGAGGTAGACATATTTTTTTCCTTGCCCACAGTTTTAGTACATTTAATGAGACAGAAACTCTGTTGTAGAGTTCTACATATGATCTATTAGAATTCCTCCAGACAGACAAACCAATAGGCTTTAACTTTTCTGGAGAAAGGGGGAGTTCTCAGGGCATAGCAAGATACTACATATACACAGTCCAGTCACATTATTATGACCAGCAGCTAATAACCGTTGTGTGCAGCAAAGACAGCAGCTAGAAGGCCTGGCAGTGACTCACTAATGTCCTGGTAGGTTGTCACAGGTATCTGGACCCATGCTGACTTCAGTGCATCCCACAGCTGCTGGAGGGTGGTAAGGGAGGATCCATCGAGGTGCTCCCACCGATGCTCAATTGAGTTCAAGTCTGGGGAATTGGGGGGGAAAGTAATACTTGGAAGTCTTGGTCATGCTCTTCCAATCAATGGTGGACATTTCTAGCCATGTGACAGGTCACATTGTCTTGCTGGAAGATCCCATCCGCCCCATTTTACCCATGACAGCAACAAGGAATATATGTGCAGACAACCTATCACACATCTTATATACCCACCAAGCCAGCTCACGAAACATGACTTCCTTCATAGATAGATAGATAGATAGATAGATAGATAGATAGATAGATAGATAGATAGATAGATAGATAGATAGATAGATAGATAGATAGATAGATAGATAGATAGATAGATAGATAGATAGATAGATTCAACTTTATTGTCATTGCTCAGTACAGGTGCAAGGCAACGAAATGTAGTTAGCATTTACCAGAAGTGCAAATAGTAGCATTGTGCAAAGAAAAACAGAGAATATCAGTATCTGTTTCCCCGAAAATAAGACAGTGTCTTATATAAATTTTTGCTCCCAAAGATGCGCTAGGTCTTATTTTCAGGGGATGTCTTATTTTTCCATGAAGAAGAATTCACATTTATTCACATTAAAAATGAACATGTATTATATACTGTATACAGTCGAATCTGGTTAATCGGACCACATCGGGACGCGATCGTTTTGGTCCTAATAACCGGCTGGTCCGATTACACGAACATGCCCTATGTTACAAGGAATGATAGTGGAATGATAGCTTTCTCGTGTAGACTTTAATCGTGATTGACAGGAGGGAATTCCTTGCACGTGTTGCCGGACACTCTTGTTTACGCTTCACTTCATTTCGCCGAAAAGCGTAGATGCAGATGGATCCAATAACCACGCTGCTGGCTACTGGGTGCTTCGTTGTGGGAAAGAAAGTGGTGGGCGTGTTCACCTCCCGCTGGTTTTGCTCTTGTCAACACAACTTTTCGGATTTCCTGACCTTTGATAAAAGCATAAATTCTCCCGGGGAGCCCAGGAATCCTCCCATATCTCGCTGATCCGCTTTGCATCCACTCTAAGTGGCGACTTGTGGCTTCTTTTTCTTACCCAGCTAGCAAGATAGATCTGGGCCGATTCCGGCTCCGGTTCGGCAGTGTCGGCTGTCTGTCGGCTCGGCACCCCACATCTGGCCCGATAACGGCTGCATGTCGGCATAGTCGGCTGACTGATACTCGGCTACATTGCGGCACTCCGCATCTGGCCCGATAACGGCTGCATGTCGGCATAGTCGGCTGACTGAGCCTCGGCTACATTGCGGCACCGCGCAAATGGCCCGATTACGGCTGCATGTCGGCATAGTCGGCTGACTGAGCCTCGGCTACATTGCGGCACCGCGCAAATGGCCCGATTACGGCTGCATGTCGGCATAGTCGGCTGACTGAGACTCGGCTACATTGCGGCACTCCGCATCTGGCCCGATTACGGCTGCATGTCGGCATAGTCGGCTGACTGAGACTCGGCTACATTGCGGCACCCCGCATCTGGCCCGATAACGGCTGCATGTCGGCATGGTCGGCTGACTGAGCCCCGGCTACATTACGGCACCCCGCATCTGGCCCGATTACGGCTGCATGTCGGCACTGTCGGCTGACTGAGGCGATGCTATTGCCAAGTTTTAGCACCATGCACTGATCAGAGATTGTTTTTAAATTGAAGAATAAGTTATTTAGCAAGCTTGCAACTTCCCTTTAACACTGGCATAAATGTAAAAGAACCTTTTACTCGCTGTCTTTTGCAATCATCATGGCTCACACTGACAAAGTTTCTAGGTGCTTAACAAACCATATATGTTTATATAACTAAATACAATTTTAATAAATAAATGGCTTACGGGAACCTCTTGCATTGGTCTTGGCTATTCGATGCACATAGTCATTTAGGAAATGAGGTATGAAAATGGCATTGATAGCTTTTTTTTGTTTTGATAAACTAAAAAAGCTTTTACATGCACTTTATGAGTTTCAGTTTTTCCAGAACTTTTTTCATGAATTTGAAGTTTTTCCTTCAATCCATGTTCCTTTCTTATGATCCATATTAAAACCATGTAAACATAAAATGATTAAACACACAGCAGTTGTGCACATTTTGGCAAGCTGAACTATGCAAAAGACCACAAAACATTTAAGAAATATGGATAAATTATTTTATTATAGGACATGCATTATATATTTTGACACCATAAGTTTAATGTGTGCAAAAACAAAATTGTTTATGTATTATGAATAAATAAACCCAACTCAATTAAATTTAATTAACATGCTTACTTATCTTGCTTCTGAGGACGCACTGCTGGGCATTTTCACATATTTGTTGCCCCAACACACACTACATACATACACACTGTCGACATCGGAATTTACTGTTTATATACAGTTTTTGACATGGTGGAAGGAGAGAGAATATTATATAGGTATATAGGTTCAGAATACTAGTCTATCAAAAAAAAAAGGTTCAGCCAACAGTGGCTCTCTTGTTGGAAAATAATATCTGGTAATTGATATTGATGGACAGTTTAATTTGTAAGCCATAATCTTTAAAAGTGTACAGCTACAAAGTACACATATGTATTTATATATTGATATGGGCACAATATAATTGTTTGCTATAAACTCTTAGTTCAATGAACACAACTATATCATACTTAGTTTGAAACTTTAAGAGTAATCCCCATGGCAGTAGCAGGAAAGCTGATGATAATAGGATGCAGCTGATCACCATGTAAAATTCAAAATTCACTGAAAAAAAACAAAACATAAAACATTAGACAAAAAAGCAATGTTAAACAGTACCACAAATCAACTTGTCACATCTGAGGCAAAAGACACAGATCTTGAAATTACAGCAGGTTAAGAACTAAGCACACACACTACAAAAGGAACATGATCAGTACTGTTCAGAGGCCCAACAGTTCAGTTTTTGATTTTCAAACTTGAGTGTTATTTTAAATGCATCTATATGTTTGTATGTACAACTGTTCTGTTTTTTTTTTCTTTACCCCAGCCAAATCAGGTGGAATTAGCTGCCCACTGAGAGTCCTGGTTGGAGTAACTGGGGAGGCAACCATTTAAAAGCAGGAAATCAAGATGGCTGATAGATGGAGAGAGAGGGGGGGGGGGGATTGGTGTCAACCCATGCACTGTGTTTTTAGTTGTAGCTGTTTTAATCTCTTCTGCTAGGAAATACTTCAGTTTGGGTATTTTACCTGCATCTACAGGGAAGCTTAGGGTTTGTTTGTTTCTTTCATTTATTTTGTAGCTATCTGTCTTGTTACTCAGAGTAGAACAGTGTTATGTTCTGTTGATTTATTTGGTGCCGTCCAGTTTGGTACTAGAGAACAACAATTTTAGCATTTGTGACTGTTTTTAATGGCTCTTTTGTAAATAAAAAACTTTTATTATTTTCTCTGACTTTTGGTTTTAGCAAATTGCCACGTTATTGGTCCCACATACCCCTAGATACAAGGTGGGATCATAACAAACGTGAGTGTGAAATACAACTTATTATGTTTATTACATTTTATGAATGGCAACGAGCAACATAGTTTACAAACTGTAGCTCAGAATTGTGTGCATGTATACATGTGTCTGCCCTTTAGCATGGAGTAGGGTCAACATGCTAGGGAAAAGACCCCTTGATGTGGATATCTGCACAGACGCAGTAAAAGAACAAGCCAAAATAACATGTTTTGAGCATTATATAAACTATCCCTGAGATTATTGTAAAATTTTATCACTGATGTTTGTGATTGAAAAATAATTGTCTGAGTTTGCTTTCTGACAGGAAGAGTTCCACCACACTGCTTTTTCCATCAAGCGCCAAGGAACAGTTTTAACCCAGCTGGGAACGGGTGATGTCCCAGAGCCTCCTTAACACTTACATAGAACTCATTCACTGCTTTTAATCTTTACTCATGGATCATCCACATACCTGACCCTTTAAGTGCATTAAAAGCCATGTCATGTACTAATCATGTCAACTCGCTGTGTGTGAATTTTTGAAGTTACTTTTCATCACTTCAAATGTTGTTTATTTCTCATGATAAGG
This sequence comes from Trichomycterus rosablanca, assembly GCF_030014385.1. Lineage (NCBI taxonomy): Eukaryota > Metazoa > Chordata > Actinopteri > Siluriformes > Trichomycteridae > Trichomycterus > Trichomycterus rosablanca. The sequence goes on from NC_085993.1 coordinate 37,371,504, forward strand.
GCCTTTCACACCTCAGAAAAAATTTACTTCAGTTAAAAGTTGGCTTTTTCTTATTTTATCGATGCTTAATTAAACTGTTCCACAAAAAAAATCACCAAAAAAGCTCTTTATAGATTACCTGGAGACGTGCGCAGCTCATCCGTAGTGAACTCATTCTTGAAAACCTGGACCATGCAACCTCAGCGCAGATGTGAACTGTAATAAATTCATATTCACTGTTACAAAATACATAAACATGTAAACTATTAGACAAACAAAAGTCAGTATTCTCAATTTTTAAATACAATTTAATAGTTGTTAATGTATGTGTAAAAGTATTTTACAGTCGATTGATAAGCTTGTTTGACTTGAACCAGGTGTACGTACTGGCAAGTGATTTGTAACTTTTTCTCTAACGTTAATACATGGTGGTGTCAGACAGAATCACTTCACTTCTTCAATATAAAAGGTACCTGAAGGCAAGTGTGAGGAGCTCCTCGTGCATGTAGTAGAGTTTAAATAAAAAACCGTTATCTTTTTCAGTTACTCACTGAAGATTTCAAGGTAACGTTAACAGCTGCTCTTTAGGACAAAAAACATACGAAAACATTATATTAATAATACTGATATATTGTAGTAACAGAACAATAGATATAATCAAATTATTTTGTGTTTTTTATCATTAACAATTTAATTATAGTTATGTTTTAACGTTAGCCAAAAAGACTAACTTGGTAGGTACGTTAAGCTAACTGTATAGCCAGCAATACTTAGCAAAAGGCTATCAGAAATAACTTAAAACATACATCTAAAGGTAACATTATTATTATTATGAATACGATATAAACCATCTAACAACATAGCTAAGTTAAATTACAAACACACGATTTCACAACGATTACATTAGTTACCTGTGCCGGCGTTAAGGGAAGACGTCACAGCTACAGCTGTATGGAGCTGGTGATCCTTCTCCTTTGAGTAAGGGGTGTGATGTATTTAAAAGGCTGGATTTAGCGCCCTCTTTTTGGCAGTAGACAATATTACAAAAACTTTTTACAGTCATTGGCTGGCATACATGAATCCAGAAAACATGTTTACAAAGACAAAGCACAGTATCATGTCTAAAGCCTATATTTACACGTCTTTATGGATTTCCTTGACTGAGTGATTGAACTAATTAAGTGTTTACATTTTTGCAGTTACTCTTTGTGCACTCCGGAGTCATTTGACCAACACTGACCTTGGTAAGATGTTTACAAAAACATACATTATTATTTCTAAAATAAGTTTTCTACTTAGAAATAACACCCATCACCATAAAAATATTGCACCCAGGAGGAAGTGTAGGATTGAATAATATTCTGAAGGAAGATAACGGTCACCAGGAACAACAAATGCTTAAATATTTAATGTCTCGGCATGGAGTTTAGAGGTTCCAAATAGTGTGCAACTCAAATATTTTCATGCAATTCCTGCAGATTATGTGGTAGGGGTGGAGTGTTCATAGCATGTCCAATAGCATTCCACACATTTTCAATTGCTTTTGAACTCTTCACCAAGACTAACTTTGCTTACAAAAGATGCAACCAACATAACAGCACGAGTCGGGAGGGAAAAATAAGCACATGCACCAAGATGACCTTGCGTAGTCAGGTACAGCGATAAGGCTCCTCCTTTTGACGTCACATGCACGGCCGAGCGTGAAACTGGAATTATTCTTATGTCCTCCTCACCATGTCAATCTTACATACCAAGTTTCATTACTGTAGGTTGATTCTTTCTTGGTGCAACTATTTTTTTAAACCATTTCATATTTTAAAACATAACAAGCACTTCAGCCCTCTCTAGATGCAGTGCCTCTTAAAAAAAACAGAAACAGTAAGGGATAACACAAAAAAGTCCAAAGACTTTTGATGAGTGTATAAAGTAGATATTTTATGATATGTAAATACATTAAATAACACATTAATAACTAATTTAATTAGTTACAAACATCATTACAATATCTTCCTCACCCCTTTCCCCGTTAGTACGTTAGAATAACAGCTTTCAGTGCAAACATGAACATTGTTGAGTAAAACATAAAATGTGAAACAAAGTGTATTGACTTTTCTCAGATCCTGGTGATGGTGTACAAATACTTCTCTATTGTCTTTGATTGCTGCAGCGAGAGACACAAACATGGAGCCTCACATGACAAATTACAATTCAGCTTCAAATATGAGACATAAATCCCGTCAACATGTAGCAAAACGTTTAAAAACATTATTTTCTCAAATGCAGGATGAGACCCTTTTTACAGCTATTGATAGAGCTAGCAATGTTGACACTGACATAAATGAAATTATGCCAGTAGACCCTGACACAAACAATGAATGTGGAAATGGCTCAGGTCGTGATGATCTAAATAATGAATTCAGTGAAGACTCAGTTAGTGAGTGTGAGGATGACTTTGATGGACAGGACCACGGGCTTGATCTAGTTGCATCCTTGGCAAAATGGGCAGTACAATTTGGTGTAACATTAGTTGCCCTTTCTGCCCTCCTGTCTACTCTTAGAATTCACCATCCTTACTTGCCAAAGGATGCTAGGACATTACTTGGGACAAAGACAAAGTATGTGATTCAAAGGAAAGCAGGAGGGGTCTATCACTACTTTGGGCTTCTGACCACCTTAATGTCATTTCTAATGCGATTTGGGACACATGTAAAGAACAACCACATTTTTAAAATGCAAATAAACATTGATGGTCTGCCACTTTTCAAAAGCTCTAAATACCAGCTTTGGCCTGTCTTAGGACTAGTGCATGAATTACATAGACAGCCTTTCCTAATAGCTCTTTATGGTGGAGTTTCGAAGCCAACATCTTTAACTGATTATTTGGGAGAGGTTGTTGCAGAGCTGAAACAGTTACAATCAGGATTTATGCATAATGGGAAACGATTGTTCCTAAAAGTGAGTGCAGTTATCTGTGATGCACCAGAAAGAGCCTTTGTCAAGGGTATTAAGTCCCACACAGGTTATTCTGGGTGTGATAAATGTATCCAGTCAGGTGTATATATTCAGCATAGAATGACTTTCCCACAAAAACATGCAGCTTTGAGAACAGATGAAAGTTTCCGGGAAATGACAGATCAAGATCATCATCTTAGCATTTCTCCTTTCCAAGAATTAGTAGGAATGGTATCTCAGTTTCCCCATGACTACATGCATTTGGTTTGCTTAGGTGTTACACGGAATTTATTAGAACAATGGACTAATGGACCACTACACTGTAGAATGTCTTCTAGGACAGTGACTGAAATTTCTAAGCATCTTGTCAGTTTTGGACCTTTCATTCCGACAGAATTTGCTAGGAAACCTAGATTACTTGAAGACAGATACAGGTGGAAGGCAACTGAGTTTCGTCAGTTCCTCTTATACACTGGGCCGGTAGTTCTCAAAGACAGTGTACACCCTCAGATGTACAATAATTTTATGTTGCTTTCTGTGGCTGTACATATTTTAGCATGTCCAACACTGAGTGTTCAAATGGTTGATTTTGCTAACAATTTATTGAATTTGTTTGTTGAACATTTCAGTGAGCTTTATGGGGCTGATAAGTTAGTATACAACGTACACAGTCTAGTTCACTTAAGCAATGATGTGAAAGTGCATGGCCATTTAGATATCTTTTCAGGATTTCCCTTTGAAAATTATTTGAGTAAACTAAAAAGACTCATCAGAAATCCCAAAAATGCTGTATCTCAGATTGTAAGACGGGTGTCTGAAATGGACAGTAATTTGACTGAAGACACTGTTGATACTCATGTTGGAATGTGCAAAAAGAAACACCAAAATGGTCCAATTCCAACAGATCTTACATCAGTGACCGACCAGTACAAAGAAATATGTCTAAACAAGGTATACATCAGATGTGTAGCACCGGACAACTGTGTGAGAATTAATGGTGACATTTCATTAGTTTTAAATATTGTTGTCAGTGAGGGAACCACTTTTCTTGTTTATCAAAATTTCATGTGCAGAGAACCTTTTTTTCATTATCCAATGAAATCTTGTGATGTTGGAATCTATACAGTCTCTTGTTTGGTTCCTGAACTCAAATATTCCGTTGTCAGTGACAGCTTACAGAAATATGTACTTCTTCCTCTTCATCAAAAATATGTAGCAATTCCTTTGCTTGATGTTACCTAGAATGTTTGAATACAAATTGTACAGCATCAAACACCTAAACTTTTTTTTTTAAACATCCATTAAATAAATGCATACTTGAATTATACAGAATCACTTGTTAAGGTCCACAACTTAAATATTCATTACTCACTTTTCATATGCTACTTTGTGAACTAGTACAGGTAAATAATAGAATGTATAAATCTTTGTTGTAGTTCTCATAAATATGTAAATACATTTATATTGCCATTACTGCTGATTGTTTATTGTTAATGATTTTTTTTATGTTTATTGCATATGATATAAATATTTTTGTGTACATGATCAATGCTGGAATACGTATGTATGTATATCTATTGTGTAAAAATATAATAATATGTATCTAATAAATTCATATTTTATGCTGTTTTCCTGTCTGTTATACAGATATGTATCACATTGTTGAATTTAATACAACAAAGGAAGTAGAGGTTGTACCAGACAACTGGGTAAATAATGATATATGCAGATGGCCAAAATTTTAAAATAGGGGAAGAATGAGGGCTGCTGTAATTTCCAAAGAAGTACCAACTGTAGACTGGGATACATTTGCTGTCCGTGTATATACAAGTGGTAAGTGAGTGTAATAGGCCAACAAGTTAATATTTCATTTTATAAATACTTATTTAGTACCAGTTTAATTTTGGTCGGTTTCTGACCACAGAGCCTCTCTTGACTGTGTAATATTTGGGTGGTGGACCCTTCTCAGCCTGCCGCTGAAAATTTGAGTTGTGTCACAAAATGTACAGGTAAACTACGTAAACAAAAAGGAAGACAATACACCCCCAAACCCAAATAACACAGTTTTTGACCAATTTAAGCAAGATAACAACAAACAAATTACTGTCTTACTCACCATATGTTGTGTCTACTTTTGATATTTAAGTCTGTTCCTCGCTGCCTCCAAAAGTTTACTAATTGACCCAAGTAGAGGTGTATGCAGAACAGAGCGGGCGGGCGAAATTCAACCACCCAATCACAGACTAGCATTTAGAGGGCGGACCTTCTGCGATTGGCCAGTGGTGGGTGAGCCACGATAGGTAGCACTATACGCAGTCAAATGAGGCTGTTAAACCAATGTAATACAAAGCATTTGTTTTGACATGTAGCCAATGACAGATAATTTTGATCAAAAATGTAACCAGTTCACTCCAAAAGGAGGATTAATAAGTGTCCGTCCTAGCGTTGCGTGGGCGGAAGACTGGTAGCTGAAAAACCGGACTGTCCGACCTAAAGCCCTAGTCATGACCAGTAATGGCAGCTTGACATTGTTATATTAACCCATAATTCCCTGTGCTACCGTATGTGTCACAGAGGCTTTAAAAGATATATAAAATTCTTTACAGCACTTTGTCCTTTACTTTAACTCAAGTCCCTAAATGGATTCTCTGTTCTTTAGACAAAACCTGCTTGGTTTAAAAGTTAATTTTTTTTTGTTTCTAAAGGTCTGTTCCAACACATTTAATAATTTGCTACTGTATACATTATACATAATACATTACATATAACCAGTTCTGACCCCATTTCTACAACTAAATAATCACTAGTTATGAAATCATTGTTGTGACATATATGCTATATATCTGGATTTAAAAATATTTACAAAAAAAAAGTATATATATATAGTGAATCTTTGTCCACATAATTTACATATATTTTTCTATTTTATTAGAGTCTTTCCAAGCTGCTAGAAGCAAGCTGCCAAGAGCAGAAATTGTGTCAGATCTACAGACAGCAGAAGAAGATAATGTACCTGCTGTAAAAAAAAGAATCAGAAGGTACTCTTATAATGATTAATGTTTCAGGGGCACATATAAAAATGCATTACAAGATATATGGTTCAATGGCCACACTGTAATTGCTGTAGTGTACAGGTTGTATTTGGAGTTACTGTATAACATTTTGTTTTTGCAAGCAATGTGTATGTAGTAGTATGTCTACTATGTAAGTTCAATTATACGTGAATACTGAAAATATGTACTTAATAAATAATAAACCTTAATTTGTAGGATAAATAGAAGATTTCTCGAATCTGACAGTGAAAGTGAAGGTGAAAAGAAAGCTTATAAACCTCCTGCCAAAAGAGCCAGGCCTCACTTTGCAGAGGCACCACAGGTGACTCCACCAGACATGAATAGGCCTGTCACTTCAGTTTTAATACCTTCAGTCATTCACCAGCAAACCGTTCAGGAACAACCAAGCCCAGTATGTGCAGGTAAGTGTCACATACTCACAATATCCAATAAATTATATATATATATATATATATATATATATATATATATATATATATATATATATATATATAGAGAGAGAGAGAGAGAGAGAGAGAGAGAGAGAGAGAGAGAGAGAGAGAGAGAGAGAGAGAGAGAGAGCAGTGGTAGCCTAGTGGTTAAGGTACTGGATTAGTAATCTGAAGGTTGCCGGGGAGTCTGCTAAGTGCTGAAAATGTAATGTAAATGTGTGTGTGTGTATATATATATATATATATACAGTATATATATATATATATATATATATATAATATATATACTGTGTATATACAGTAGATATACACTGATCGGCCATGACATTAAAACCACCTCCTTGTTTCTACACTCACTGTCCATTTTATCAGCTCCACTTACCATATAGAAGCACTTTGTAGTTTTACAATTTGTGTGTGTGTGTGTGTGTATTTAGAAATTGAAATTATTAACTGTAAGTTATTTTTTACTAACAGTAATCGGGAGGGAAATTTTAACTGTATTAGAGATTCTGCGACAACAACAAAATGAAATGCTAGGCCTACTTAGGTCCATCACAATTGCATTAGGAAAAAATCATCCAAAACAAATTGAGGAATTTACTGCTCCACTTGCAAACGAATCCCAGTTCAGACAATTTGACATTAACCTCAAGGCAGACTCTGATCTTCAGAAGAGACTAGTAAGTGCTTTCTATGTTAAATTTTACGTGTTATGTATGTACTTTGTTATAGTACCTTTAAAAGATACAATTTGACAATTTACTTAACCATGGTGTGTTCTTAAGTGACCCTCTACTATGTTTAAGAGCAGATAACTTTGTTTTTACTTAAAACTTCTTGACTTTTATTAGTGAGCACAACATTAGAAAATGTAAAACATTGCATTTGTTTATATTTCTATAAAAGCTGTAAAATGTTTTGCATTATAAGAAATAATTATAATATGCAGCTAATAATGTTAAAATGGTTGCTAAAGTGCCATTAGACTGTTGCTTTTGTGTCCTGGGTGTTTGTCAAAGTGTGTGTGTGTGTGTGTGTGTGTGTGTGTGTAGTGTGTGGTGTAAAGTGTCCAAATACGTTTGGTTACAGTATGTATACTGACTGTGGTGCAGTAACAGACAATCACCCATTTCTGTGTGCAGTTTAGCTCAGTGAATGTGCAGTATGGATTACATTTGGGTTAATTAGGGATAATTTGGATTATATTTGGCGATCTTAGAAACTTGTCAAATTTACGCATTCTTAATTTCAGTTTATTGAAATAAAAAAATAATGTTTTTTTTTCTTTTACAGATTGAGTGTTTTGGTTTTTCTGGAGGTATGACTGTGAAGGAAACTGTTTGGAGAATTATGCAAAAACAAATGACCTGGCAAAAAAAATAAACTGGACAGGAGCAAATGAAAAAATTCCATTTAAATCGACCAAACTGAAAGATATAATCTTGGGTAGGTTTTTTTTTTTAATTAATATTCATAATTTAAAAGTTTTAAAAGACTTTGTTTTGGCAGGGTAAAAGACAGAATATTTTACATATTTATACATACTAGAACATATACAGTACAAAATGAGCACTAAAAGAATATTTATATACACTGAGGTGTCATTTTATCATATACCCCTACCATAGATGTTATAAACGTTACAGCAGAATGTGAGGGGCTGATAAATTGTGCAGGAACAAATGAACTTTAGACTATAATTGTTTATCACTCCTGAGTCTAGTTCACTCATCCACCTTCTGTGTACCTGACAAAATGGTCAATGATGGTGTTGTTTTAATACAATGTAGCCACAGTGTAGATATACCTGATACACTGTGTTCTTTTTGTATACTATGTATGTTTTCCAATATGTTTTAGCTGCTGTCAGGAGAAACAGTTTCACTGCAAACGCAACGGATGGGGAAATAGAAAAACACATAAAAAGGTGGCTTCAGCTTTCTGGGGACAGGGAAGGAGGAAGAAAGGACAGAGAAAAGAGACATGAAAGGAATAGTCAAGTTACTGAATGAAGTTTCACTACAAAAAGACAAGGGTTTAACAAGAAATTAATTGGGTTTATCTAGCTTAAATAAAAAAATGTCAATGAAAAAATATGAAAACTATTTAAATTGCATTAACTCATTAAGTATCCATATATTATTTTTTAAAATTGTATTATATATTTTTTTGTTTCAAGTGAAAGGTTTTAATTAATTTAACGTGTAATTTATGGAATACAATTATATGACAGTGTGTTTTTTTAATACAATGATATATAATAGCGATTACTTTCAATGTGTTAGATTAGTAAATACAATATTACAGTAATATCAGTACAGTGTATCTTTTGCTCTTATTTATTTGGTTCAGAATATTTTACACATTTACTTTAAAGGCCTTAGTTGACTATAATAAATTTTAACTGTTTATTGCTTAGTAATTGTTCATTTACTGCTGAGAATTGTTTTTAATTAAATGCATTCAATGTATTAAATATCTGTTTTTTTCTACAGTAAACATAAATAATTATGACTCATATACAATTACAACTGCAATATCCTATCTATTATCTTTTTTGCCTGTCATCAAAATTTTCACTTTCCTGAAGTAAGTGACTTCATTATCAATTAAATGATCAAATATAGTACAGATGTCAAACATGAGGTAGATTGCCTGATACCACTGTGTATCTTTTTAAACAGTAATTTGCAATTATATCATTTGATAATACACCTATTTTACCTTCTGTACTTATACCTGTCCTTCTTTCATCAGCAGCTTCAACTTCCTGTTTAATCATCTGAACTGATCTTCTCAAACCAATGTAAGTAAATGAAATATCTTAAACACTGCATGTCAAGGGACTGAAAAATAGGGGTGCATGATATGGACATAAAATACAATAGGGCCACTTTAAAGAAAATTTTCCATTTTGAGAATAAAGTTGATATTATTTCAAGAATAAAGTTGATATTATTTTGAGATTAAAGTCAAAATATTATGGCCATAGCAACTTTCTTGTGTTAAAATGAGAGATGTTCATGATCTCCTGGCACATCAGCACCAATTTGTTTGAATAAAAGTAAGGGGCGTAGCACCAAATTCTGGGCCCTATGCACAAGCAGTGCCCATGGGCCCCCTCCACCTCAGTCCAGACTCTTTCTAGACTCCTCAAGGGCCCTCCCCCGACTTGGAACCCTGGTAACTCAGTCCCACTTTTCACCCCACTACGACGCCCCTGGTAAAAGGACAATGAAACAGCTTTGCAATAAACTGTATTTATTTAGAAGAACGTGCGCCACCGGTGTGCTTGGTGTCTGCGTCATCACCAGTATTTTAATTCGAGCCTTATGGACTTGTACGATAAACTAAAGCCGATCAGCATCGCTATAAATGGTTGCATTGACGGGTTTAGTCATAATGTCATGTGGGTGGAAGTGTACAATACAAACAACCACTCTTTGGCCATAATATTTCAACTTCATTCTCATAATAATTTCACCTTTATTCTCGAAATATTTTAGACTTTATTCTTATAATCATTTCAACTTTATTCTCAAAACTGAAACTTACATACTATATATATACGTATATATATATTTATTTTTATTTTTTTATTTTTATTTTTTACAGTGGCCCTAGTTTGTAGGCAAACTTAAGTTTGTGTTTATGTTATTCAACCTACTGAAGACACTGTTTTGCTAAAGTACTGTTCTGGATAATGCTTGTGGCATTATTTTCTTCAACATTCAACGTTTTTCATTTCTGTTTTTGGTTTCATTTCAGAATTGAAGACCAGTGTGAGGCAGGAAATTATGGCTATTATATAATTATTTTTTATTATTAACTTATAATAAATAAAAATACTTGATAAAAATGTTGGTGTACATTAGTTTTTTTTCTGTTACTGGTTTAACTGTACTATATAGTACTATTTAAGACATTTTTTTAAGACATACATACATATATGTTAAACATGTGTAAATTTTTGTTACTATTATTCTTATTCTTCACCTTTGTCTTCTTATTAATACATTATTTGCAATAGTTGTACTTATTAATAAAGAGCAAGAACATTTGAAGTAGTCCCAGTGACCATTAAAGGTTACATATGGCTGGGGAAAGCCTTTTTAAAAATCTACTGCAGGCCAGAACTGGGCCATTATTGGCCCGATAATGGTTGTTCTGGCTAGCAGGTGGTTAAGTGCTGGCATATTGCTGGCAGTCATGGCTGGGATCCGGGCAGCCGTATACGGGCCACGGTCTAACCGTCATTCATTTTGACACTGGGCCAGATCTGGCTGCCGGATGTGGGCCGACACAAAAAGTTCCGGCATGCCGAATATGGCCCAGAACTGGGCCATACATTTTTTGCTAGCTGGGCTTATTTGCTCTCACGTTCTTTGGTCCGATTAAACGGAATTTTGGTCCAAATAAGCGAATAACATTACACGTACATAATAGGATTTGTTTCGGTACTTTAGGATTCGGTCCGAATAAGCGGCTGGTCCGATTAACCGGTGGTCCAATTAACCGGATTCGACTGTATATATATACTGACCCACTTGTACAGCAGGGACGGTATTGCAGCTTCCGGCCACCAGGGGGAGCTCACCACAGCACACTCGTACAGCACAGCAGGTACAGCGTACGGTCCAAACAGAAACTTTGCTAGGTCTTACTTTCAGGGGGGGGGCCTTACATTTAGCAATTCAGCAAAACCTCTACTAGGTCTTATTTTCAGGGGATGTCTTATTTTCGGGGAAACACGGTATATCTATGATTAATATGAATATAAAGTTATAACTATAGATATTTACATATATGGAATTTTATCTATATACATATTACTATATACATAATAGCTGGGGTGGTAGGGGTCCCTGATGATGCTGTGTGCTCTGGTCTCCAATGGTGGGGAACTGTGTACCAATGATACGTTGAGCAGTCCTCACCACCTCATGAAGGGAAATGAGCTACATGCTGCCGCCGTCAGAAATAGGAAGTCGACTGTGTAAGTTAGGCATAGATTTGCAGTCTTTATGGGTTTTCATTTCAGAAAGCTTTGATAACTGTAGGCAGTGTATATTTGACTATTGGAATACATTTGCAGACAGCTTCCTGTACTAATCTCAATACAGATATCTCGACTGCTTGGTGCAGTCCATTTGACAAGGTCATTAGAGTAACGATCTGGCTCAAACTCACACACGATACAGAACAGATGGCTCTATAGCATCTGTGTACCGATCTAAATGAGACGAACTGGGATAGCGAGTAAGTTGTGTGTTACACAAAGAGCCCGTGTTGGATTAAGAAACAGTGTGTACGGTGTGTCAGTGATTGTAGCATGGGCTTCGTCTGTTTACACGCCGCCAAACACGACTTCTTTCACTATCCTGCGTAATGAAGGGAAATAAAGGCACAGCAGTGACAAGCAGGTCATAAATGTTGAATTCATTAGGGGGAAGAGGATGAAAGGAGGATGTGGAAACCGAGGGAAAGATTGGTAGGGTTTCAATGTCTACAGGAACAGCTGGATGATTGGGTTCTTCATTCCTGGAAGTGACTACAGTTCTGCTTATTTCCTTTTTATTTTATTCATTAATATTTTAGGTAAAAACATTAATGTTTGTGCTCTTTATGATTAGTCCTACAGTATAATCCCTTCATTGGAGAGCTGACACATAGTAAAAGTTAATGCACTCACACAGAACAGTTTCTGAAAAACTACAATTATATATTAGAGAAACTGCAGTCAGGGCCGCACAGTGGCTCGGTGGGTAGCACTGTCGCCTCACACCAAGAAGGTCCTTTCTGTGTGGAGTTTGCATGTTCTCCCGTGTCCCTGTGGGTTTCCTCCGGGTGCTCCGGTTTCCTCCCACAATCAGGTTAACTGGAGACACTGAATTGCCCTATAGGTGAATGGATGTGTATGTGTATGTGTGTCTGCCCTGCGATGGACTGGCGCCCGTGTTACTGGGTGTCTTGCATGTACCTTGTGCCCATTGAAAAGCTGGGATAGGTTCCAGCACCACCCTGCAACCCTGATTGGATAAGCGGTTAAGAAAGTGAGTGAGAGTGAGAAACTTCAGTCAATCAGTTGTGCCACACTGAATTAGGTCATCATTAAGCAAAGCATAAAAAATACATAAAGATATTACATTATATTTGTAGAACTAAAACTCAGAATAAAGGTTATACAACACCTCTGTGAAAAAAAAAAATATATAAATATGTAAAAATGATAACAATAAAATGATGACAATTATAACAATAAAATAATAATAATAAATCTTTTTTATTTCTATAATTTGATACTACCCACAGTTTAAAGGATTTCTATTTGAAACCTTTACTTTGCTGTTGTTACAGTGCTTTAGAAAAAATCATTGCCTCTGTCATTGCAAATTTGTCATAATGAATTAGGTCATCATTAAGTTTGTTTATTTGGTTTTAAATGTCATGTTTTACACTCTTTGGTTACATTCATGACAGGACAGGCGGTTACTCATTCATAAGGTTATATCGAACACAGTCATGGGCAATTTTGTATCTCCACTTTACCTCACTTGCATGTTTTTGGACTGTAGGAGGAAACCGGAGCACCTAGAGGAAACCCATGCAGACACGGGGAGAACATGCAAACGCCACACAAGAAAGGACCCGGACCACCCCATCTGGGGATCAAACCCAGGACCTTCTTCTCTACTGGTGCTGACCCCCGCCCTGATTGAGGAGAGCAAACTGACACACATCCCCTCCGACACATGCGCAGTAGCCGACTTCATCTTTTCACCTGCATGAAGCGACCAGTCTTGTGCACGGAGAGCCACACCCGGATCACATTGTTCCTCTACTCTGTGAAGACTGCATCAATCAGCCAGCTGGGGTTGTAATTGCATCAGCCATGAGGTCCCTATCCTGTGTAAGCCACCCCCTCCCCCCTTAAAACAACAGCCACTCGTTGTTTATGTGGCCGCCCAGCCCACAGCAGAGATTCAATATGATGTATTTGAAATCCCAGCTCTGATGAGCTAGCGTATTTTACCGCTGCGCCACCTGAGATGCATATTTTTTATTTCTGTAATTTGATATTATCCTTACCTACAGTTTAAATAGGTTCTATTTGGTTCTAAGAGGTTCTATTTATGATCTATAAGGATTCACTCAGACAGACAAACCAAAACGCTGTTACTTTTCTAGAGAAGGGGGAAATTGATTCTAGATAAAAGAACTTTGGAAAAGCAAACTTTTCCAATAATCAGTTATATATTAGAAAAAAACAACTATATAATTTTGACTTTAACCTTGTTCTGCTGTTGTTGGTGCTTTAGAAAAATCACTGCCCCCGTTTTGATTGCCTCTGTCATTGCAAATTTGTCACACTGAATTAGGTCATCATTAAGCAAAGAAATACAGAAAGATATTATATTATATTATATTATATTATATTATATTATATTATATTATATTAATTATATTATATTATATTATATTATATTATATTAATTATATTATATTATATTATATTATATTATATTATATTATAATATTATATTATATTATATTATATTATATTATATTATATTATATTAATTATATTATATTATATTATATTATATTATATTATATTATATTATATTATATTATATTATATTATAAAACTGAAACTCAATCATTTTGAAACATGGTTATACAACCACTCTGTAAAAAATAAAATAATACTAATACTAATAATTAAATAATATTTTCTATAATTTACTATTTAATATTTTTTCATATTACTGTAGAAAACATTTTGTCCTTATCAGAATCCCAGATGATGTCGCACCGACCTAGAAACACTCTGTCGAAAGCACAAAAAAACACTCAACAAGGTGGGAATACATCACAGTGCCCCACACAATCACTCGATTGCTCACTTTCTTACACTTACGTGTTATTGACTTTTTATTATTGGCTTACGCCCGGTACTGGTGGCTGTCTCACAAACACACAGACTTAAACACACTGTATATCCATCACTCCTTTCCCTTCCTCCATCTCTCTCTCTCTCTCTCTCTCTCTTGGTTACCTGGATACGAGATGCTGCCACATGCAGTCCTGTATCAGACTCTTCGCTGAGTTCCTTCCTCAGCGTGCTGCTGCTGTATGCACTGTTATTCACTATCATTCAGATTATTTACTGTAAGGTGAATCCTGCTAACTTTAGGATTATTATACAGTAGGTTAGAATTATTAGCAGGCACACGAAGACCTACAGTTTTTCCTGGGTAAGTCTGCTTTTACTCATTTTTTTTTAATTTAATGATAAGTTCAGTCTGTTATAAATTCTCTTCTTTGGTTATTGTATGCATATTATAAATTGAATTTATTTAGGAGTAATAAGGAATTGTGTAATGTGAATGAATGTCGACTTTCCTTTTTTATAGTGTTCTGTTCATATAGTGGTATACAGTGGTAAATATCTATCATATAATAAAGCTTAATGCTTGCAGTTATGCAATGTCCTACTTTATATTAGGCTCAATCAGTCGAAATACTGTCTGTTTAAAACATGGAAACCCTAGTTACTTCTCAGCTGGCTATTATGTGATTTGCAATACACAATGTCTTAATTTCTGTGATTAAATCCTGTTGCATGCATGAATACCAAAGCATTATTAACTTCCCTTACAGAATAATTAATTGGTACATCAAAATGTGTGTTATGTTGTAAAATGTACACCGATCAGCCATAACATTAAAACCACCTCCTTGTTTCTACACTCACTGTCCATTTTATCAGCTCCACTTACCATATAGAAGCACTTTGTAGTTCTACAATTACTGACTGTAGTACATCTGTTTCTCTGCATGCTTTGTTACCCCCCTTTAATGCTGTTCTTTAATGGTCAGGACCCCCACAGGACCACTACAGAGTAGGTATTATTTCTTGGTGGATCATTCTCAGCACTGCAGTGACACTGACATGGTGGTGGTGTGTTAGTGTGTGTTGTGCTCGTTTGAAGGGATAAGACACAGCAGCGCTGATGGAGTTTTTAAACACCTCACTGTTACTGCTGGACTGAGAATAGTCTACCAACCAAAACTAACTAGCCAACAGCGCCTCGTGGGCAGCGTCCTGTGACCACTGATGAAGGTCTAGAAGATGACCAACTCAAGCAGCAGCAGTAGATGAGCGATCGTCTCTGACTTTACATCTACAAGGTGGACCAACTAGGTAGGAGTGTCTAATTGAGTGGACAGTGGACTACAGTCAGTAATTGTAGAACTACAAAGTGCTTCTATTTGGTAAGTGGAGCTGATAAAATGGAGAGTGGAGTAGAAACAAGGAGGTGGTTTTAATGTTGTATATAGTCAGACAAAACAGCACCTGATTTTACATGACTTCACGGGGAGCCGTTTACTCTAAGGCTCACAAATAAAAACATGCCAGACTATCTTGCAACATGGCGATTATCTTATAATACTGTGGTTGCAGGACAAATTATCTACTTCTGGATTTTACCAGTAGAGCCAAAATTTAACTTTATGGACCTTTAAATAAAATTTGAAGAAACATGAAGTATACTGATACATAGAGTAAAAGGGCAATGGGTAAAAAAAGACTTCCAAGATCTTAAACATTCCAAGAGACACCATTGGGAATATTGGCCTGAAGTTCTAAATGTCCAAAATGTGACCCATAGGTCTTAGCAATCTTAGCAGGACAACAAAGAAAAGAACATGTTACTTTAAGACTTACAGGATGATATGATGAAGGCTTGGACAATGTATCAGTGACAACCATAATATCACTTAACAGGCAGGGACTTCATGGCTGGACTTCTTAATGCATGCCACTCAGTTCCAGATTATCCTGGCTTGACATTTTTATTGTCCAGATTTAAGTCCCGTAGAAAATCGTTGGTGGGATTTAAAGAAAGCAGTAGCAGCATGTAAGCCATTGAACCTCAATGAGCTGGAAGATATTGCATGTGATAATTGGGTGAAGATTTCACAAGAGGTGTCAGAACCTTCTTAGCACTTATTAAATTCATAGAAGTTATCAAGACAAAAGGATGTTCTACCAAGAAGGCTTAGGGTTGAATAATAGTGCACATGGGCATTGGTCAGGCAAATTAGATGCTTTTTAAATGCATTTGTCAGGCAAACTATATGCATCAGTAAATATTTTTTCTGTTTATTGAGATTTCAGTATTGAGATTTTTTATTTAGATTAATAATAGTGTTTAGGGACAGTGGTAGCCTAATGGTATGGCTTTGAGCTATTAACTAAAAGGTTGGGAGTTTGAATCCCAGCTCTGCCATTCAGTCACTGTTGGACCCTTGAGCAAGGTCTGCTCCAGGGGCGCCGTACAATGGCTGACCCTGTGCTTTGACCCCAGCCTCCAAACAAGCTGGGATATGCGAAAAATTATTTTGTTGTACTGTACATACACTGATCAGCCATAAGATTAAAACCACCTCTTTGTTTCTCCACTCACTGTCCATTTTATCAGCTCCACTTACCATATAGAAGCACTTTGAAGTTCTACAATTACTGACTGTAGTCCATCTGTTTCTCTACAACTTTTTAACCTGTTTTTACCCTGTTCTTCTATGGTCAGGACTCCCACAGGACCACCACAGAGCAGGTATTATTTCAGTGGTGGATGATTCTCAGCACTGCAGTGACAATGACATGGTGGTGGTGTGTTAGTGTGTGTTGTGCTGGTATGAGTGGATCAGACACAGCAGTGCTGCTGGAGTATTTAAATATCGTGTCCACTCACTGTCCACTCTATTAGACACTCCTACCTAGTTGGTCCACCTTGTAGATGTAAAGTCAGGGACGATCGCTCATCTATAGCTGCTGTTTGAGTTGGTCATCTTCTAGACCCTCATCAGTGGTCACAGGACGCTGCCCACAGGGCGCTGTTGGCTGGATATTTTTGGTTGGTGGACTATTCTCAGTCCAGCAGTGACAGTAAGGTGTTTAAAAACTCCATCAGCGCTGCTGTGTCTGATCCACTCATACCAGCACAACACACACTAACACACCACCACCATGTCAGTGTCACTGCAGTGCTGAGAATGATCCAACACCCAAATAATACCTACTCTGTGGGGGTCCTGGGAGAGTCCTGACCATTGAATAACAGCATGAAATGGGGCTAACAAAGCATGCAGAAAAAAAGATGGACTACAGTCAGTAAATGTAGGACTACAAAGTGCTTCTATATGGTACGTGGAGCTGAAAAAAGCTGTATATTTTTAGTCAATTCTTTACACATCACCATAATAGCTTTTAAGGTAAGGGTGGGGGGAGGGTTGAATATTTACTTATAGTGATATATGACTTGCATTTTGTCTATAATTGTATATAATGCTGAAGCATCCAACATGCCAGCAAAAACATGTAAACACCAGGCTTTGAAACATATGAAACTAATGAGCTCCACCAAAAGGGCAATGGGTTCCAAGACCTTAAACGTTCCTAGAATACTTAAACATTCCATTGAGAATACTGTCCATAAGCTCCAAATTGCCAGGCCATGAAAGATAATCAGCTTTTGTGAAAGCTCATTAGATTTCATCATGGTAACAACACACCTTGAACACATCTCTGTGTGGTGTTTACATAGCACATCACAGTTTAAGAAAATTAAGGGTTATTAAGTCCCAGTGGTTTAATAATGTTGTAAACCAGCTCTGGGTCATACAGACCTACATAGCAGTAGGTTTTAAGATCAGTAATATTCTGTAGAGGTTAAATGTGACATGGCACTGTTAATAAAATGTCATGGTACTTCATTTAAAGGAATGTTTATCATTTTCTTGTGTGTGTGTGGGGAAGGGGGGGGGGTAATATTTAGAATTGCAACTGTATAGCAAGTCAGACGATTTGAAACAGAATTGTTGCCACACAACTGGTTATTATGCAAATTACTGTTCTGTATGACAATTCTGTTATTTAATTTTTAGTGCAAATTAAGTGCGAACTAAAATGCGTGTATATGCATACAATTCCATTACGTGATTTTAAAAACTACAATTAAAAATAAAAATAAAAGAGCCGCTTAGGAGGCGCAGCGGTAATAAAGTACGCTAGTGCACCAGAGTTGGGGTTTCGAATACATCGTATCGAATCTCAGCTCTGCCTTCCGACTGGGCTGGGCGGCTGCATGAACAACGATTGGCTGTTGTTCAGGGTTAGGGGTAAAAAGTCGGATCATAGGTCCTCATAACTGGTGCGACTGCGGCCCCTGCTGGCTGACTGATGGTGTCTGCACAGGGCTGAGGAATAATGCTGATGGGGGTGTGGCTCTCCGTACACAGCGCCCGTCGGTGTATGAACTGGACTCGTGCGGGTGAAAAATGCAGTCTGTACTGACTGTACGTGCCGGAGGGGGCGTATGTCAGTTGAGAGGCGTCCTCGGTCAGCGGTGAAGGGTGGAATCAGTATAGAGGACGCATTCAGGGTAATAGGCCACTGAAGTCGTGTTGTCATTTTGGAGTCCACGCCATGTTGTTATGCCCATATTTTGACAACCCGGGTCTAAGAGAAATTTTGAATGGGAAAAATGAATGGAGATTTCGAAAATTGCCTCTCTCGCATCCTGTAGTCATAAAAAATGTTCCAAAGCTGTTTTGTTTTATGGAGATTATTTTGTCTATTATCACTGGATCCTCTGAATTATGAAGTCGTTAAAGAGTCAAAATATGAATATTGCTACATGTAAGCTAATGCTACTGCGCACTGAATTGATGTCACTAGACTGGAAGCTTCTTAAATAACCGCACGAAACAGCACGATTTACCAGTGTAACAGTGGAGTGATATTCACAAGTTTTAGTTTATATTTTTAGTAGCTAGATACATTAAAGTAGAAAGCAAGCATGGTTGGGTGTTACGCCTTTGGTTGCAGTCACCAAACTGGAGGTATTGCGGGCTGCTCATTGTAGTTCAGTGACGTCTAATTAATGTGCAGTAGCATTATTAATATTACGACCCTTTAACAACCTCGTAATTCAGAGGATCCAGTGATGTACAGGAGGAAAATGTACATAGGACAAAACGTATAGGGTTATGAACATGTTTATTTAGCACAGGATGCGTTAGAGCCGATTTTTTGAAAACCCCATTCATTTTTGCCATAGGAAATCGAGCTTAGACCCGGGTCTCCAAATATGGGCTTAAGGAGGACTACAGAATGACGCACGACTTCAGTGGTCTATTGGACACGACTAGATTAGGGGAGAAAATTGCGGGGAAAAAAGTGAGAAAAATTATATTAAAAAAAATAAAAATGAAAGAAATTGCACATGTAGCAATACTTGCTTCTTAATTGACTGTATGTAACAATTTCTTGATTGGGTGGCACAGTGGCTCAGTGGGTAGCACTGTTGCTTCACAGCAAGAAGGTCCTGGGTGCGATCCCCAGGTGGGGCGGTCCGGGTCCTTTCTGTGTGGAGTTTGCATGTTCTCCCCGTGTCTGCGTGGGTTTCCTCTGGGAGCTTCGGTTTCCACCCACAGTCCATAGACATGCAAGTGAGGTGAATTAGAGATACAAAATTGTCCATGACTGTGTTCCATATAAACTTGTAAACTGATTAATCTTGTGTAATGAGTAACTACCGTTCCTGTCATGAATGTAACCAAAGTGTAAAACATGACGTTAAAATCCTAATGAACAAACAAACAATTGCTTGATTTTTGCACATCGGGCTGCATGCCCAATGTCTATTTTTGTACAGCACATGTTAACACATGTAGCAAAACCACTGTGCTTCTCAACTGGTTATTACATGAATGGTAAAATTACTCCCCTTCCCACCAAACAAACAGTCAATTACAGCTGTAAGAGACTAATACTTGTATTCCCTGGTAGGCTTTGTATTTTAGTTATTTTTATAACAGTTCTTTTCCTCTGACTAAATGACTGAGTACATAATTTTTGTCAAAAAGACAAAATCAGCTTAGTATTGCCTCCTTGTTCCTTCTACAGACCTCGTTTCTGAAAAGGTTGGACATAAAGTGTTCTTTGGATGCTATCATAAGATGTAATTTTGGGTTTTCATGACCTTTGCAAAAAGACTGCTGGGTTACGTCAAACTAGCCCTATTTTATATGGACACAGAGAAGTCACAAGCAGTAGCTTTTTATAACACCTGTCACTGGTGGTGAGAGCCTAGCAATGAAAGCGCCAGATGTAATATTGCACCTACAATGTTATAAAGGATAGGACCTAAAACCTAAGATAGTCACAGAATAAGACCTAACCATAAACTACAGACCAATGCCGTATTTATAGGCAATAGGCTCTAAATAGGCTAAGTCAGTGTTGTTAGGACTGAAAGGGCAGAATATGATTGAGGGAAAAATGTACAGAACTGCTGAATTGCAGCTACACAGCTAGTTGGTCCACCAGTGGGCTACAACCCAAGCGCTTGAAAAAGAAATCAAAGAGGAGAGCTTTACGCACCCATAGCGATAAAAAACACATCACTGGACACAGCTGACATTCAGGATGGGCCTCTCATGACAGCCACATATATGGAAATGCCAGAAAAAATACTGAAGCTACACAGCTACTTGATCCACCTGTTGGCTACAACCCAAGCGCTTGAAAAAGAGATTAAAGAGGAGGCACCCATAGTAATATAAAACACATCACTGAACACAGCTCACATCCAGGAAGGGTCTCTCATGACAGCCACATATATACGCAGAAATGGCAGCTAAAATACATAGCATGGTGAGTCTTGTGCCAGCTGCACACATAAAATGTCAGCAAAAGCACAAGAAAGAAAGTCCAAGCCACCAGCTGTGTTTTAGTAAACCAGATTAAAAGAGCGGCCAGCGGGAGGACATGGGCACAGAGAAATCACCAGCAGTAGCTTTTTACACCACCTCTCACTGGTGGTGAGAGCCTAGCAATGAAAGCGCCAGATGTAATATTGCACCTACAATGGTATAAAGGATAGAACCCAAAACCCAAGATAGTCACAGAATAAGACCTAACCATAAACTGCAGCCCAAAGCAGTATTAAATAGGCAGTTGCTCAAAACAGGCCTAGTCAGTGTTGTTAGAAACTGAAAAGGCAGAAAATAATTGAAGAAAAAAACGTACAGGACAGCTACTTGATCCACCAGTGGGCTACAACCCAAGCGCTTAAAAAAGAGATCAAAGAGGAGAGTTTAATGCACCCATAGTGATATAAAACACATCACTGGACACAGCGCACATCCAGGATGGGTCTCCAGCAGAAATGCCTGCAAAAATACTGAAGCTACACAGCTACTTGATCCACCAGTGGGCTACAACCCAAGCGCTTAAAAAAGAGATCAAAGAGGAGAGCTTAACGTACCCATAGTGATATAAAACACATCACTGGACACAGCGCACATCCAGGATGGGTCTCCAGCAGAAATGCCAGCAAAAATACTGCCACACTACCACAGGACACAGCACAGCACACAAAAATGTCAGCAAAAGCACAAGAAAGAAAGTTCAAGCCGCCAGCTGTGTTTCAGCAAACCAGATTAAAAGAGCGGCCAGCGGGAGGAACCCGGACAGGTTGAATTCAACCTTCAGTCTAACTGAAGCATAAACAGCACCAAACAAACAGGCCGGGAAGAAACGAGGCACGAAACAAGATGACTCAGCAATCAGAAAAAGAGCTAAAGAGTGGGAACTCAGTACAAACCAAGAGCGTGTAAAAGAAGTGTGGCACAGCTCACACCCAGTGTGGATTTATACATGGTTCCTGATCATAAGAGGGCTGTCATGCCACCTCAGCAGCTCAGCCAACCAAAGTGGTTTGGTCATTCCCTGGAAAGAAGATAAAGAGTGCTGACAGTTGCTCCAGCGGAATCCTGGCCCAAACCCGGCAACATGATATCACGGAGAAATGAGCAGGCTGTCAACAGAGAAGCCAGCGACTCTATGGGGAGGAAAGCATGATTAAACAGAGAGACCTTTACCTGGAGTATACTGACGCTCAATGAGGCGCAGAGACTGTCGTTTCAATGAGTCATCAGTGACTCTGTACCCCCTGCCAGTCATAATAGCAGGTGGGCATGATTCTATGTATAACCTGCGCTCCTGGGCTGGCGGGTGGGCCTGTTACAGAGTTAAGCAATAGAACACGAGAGGGAGTGTGTTATCGCGAATAACATCACGGCTGTGATTCGGTCGCCGTAGATCATCACAGCCGTGATGTTATTCACGATAACACACGACCTCAAGTGTTCTATTGCTTTTATACAACAGTTTTTACAAAATAAATAAAGAAAATAAATCAAAGAAGCCCTGAATTTCATATTAAATATGCTTTAATCTTGACAATACCTTACGCCAAAAAGTAGTTCCACAACGAATATAAAGTTTAACACTACAAAGCAGACATCCCAAGTTGCAAAAACTCATTTTAGGGAGGTAAGAACAACAACAAGAAAAAGTCAAGAACCTCCGAAGGAAAAAAAGGAAATAAAAAACCTCTCACACACACCAAAGGATTATGGATGATAACAGAACTCTTAGGAGCTGCTAACTGGGCTATTAAGCTAACTGTTCGCGTCACAAACACATAAATGTTCCCTACATAGTGCACTAGATTGTGTATCAGATCGCAGATTTATGTTCCCTACACAGTGCGCTAGATTGTACAGTATATCAGATAACGGATTTAAAACGAGATCGGGAGAAAGTCTGTGCCCTGCGTGCGCGTTTGTGTGCATGAAGCTTGTCGTTACTGGCAACGCGTCAGCGGAGTAATACAGTTGTGGTGTGAAAAGGCCGTGCTGTTATCACGAATATCAGCACAGTTAGAACACTTCTCAACCAATCAGATTGTAAGGTCGGAACTACCTGTTGTATAATGTTCAATATGCATGACGTAAAGTCTATGTTCTTTTAAAAGAGTAAGTGGGTAAAATCACATCTATGACAGCAGTAAAAGCTGTATGTGTGCAATCCCTGAGTTCATAGTGCATCATTAAGTCTACTTTATAATTATTTTTAAAGGACATTTTAAAGAAATGCAGCAGGAATCACAATGTTAATCTTCTTGATTCTATTTCTTGAGAAAAAGATGAATAGCTGCAATTAAAGTCAGAAAAACGCCTGGAGCTGTTCATTTGCAGGATTGGCTTTCTGTTCTGCATATTTGATTGATCTGCGGTTATGAAACGTGAATGTGCAAACTATAAAAGCAGCAGGTTAAAAAGGCTGGCTTGATCAAGTGCATGTCAGTGTATGCAGTGTGTGTGCATACATATCTTGGGGGTGGGGGGTGGGGTGAGGGGATTTATGCGAATAAATATGCGAATGTGCACTGATCAGCCATAACATTAAAACCACCTCCTTGTTTCTACACTCACTGTCCATTTCATCAGCTCCACATACCATATAGAAGCACTTTGTAGTTCTACAATTACTGACTGTAGTCCATCTGTTTTTCTACATACTTTGAGCCTGCTTTTATCCTGTTCTTCAATGGTCAGTACCCTCACAGGACCACTACAGTGCAGGTATTATTTGGGTGGTGGATCATTCTCGGCACTGCAGTGACACTGACATGGTGGTGGTGTGTTAGTGTGTGTTGTGCTGTTATGAGTGGATCAGATACAGCTGCACTGCTGGAGTTTTTAAATACCGTGTCCACTCACCGTCCACTCTATTAGACACTACCTAGTTGGTCCACATTGTAGACGTAAAGTCAGCTACGATTGCTCACGTTTGAGTTGGTCATCTTCTAGACCTTCATCGTCATACATGGTCATGGGACGCTGCCCACTGGGCGCTGTTGGCTGGATGTTTTTGGTTGGTTGACTATTCTCTGTCCAGCAGTTAAAAACTCCAGCAGCGTTGCTGTGTCTTATCCACTCAAATGCTAAGTCATAGCCAAATTGCTGACCGCTGCACTATATTATTTACATTATAAAATTGCAGCAGATTTATAACAAAAATAAAACATAAATAAATAAAATAATTAATAAACATTAATAGCATTAATCTAGGCAGAGTTTGATTGTACACCGAAGAGGCATAACATTATGACCACCTTTCTAATATTGTGTTGGTCCCCCTTTTGCTGCCCCATACACAACAAACTCCAATTAACTGTGTATTCTGACACCTTTCTATCAGAACCAGCATTAACTTCTTCAGCAGTTTGAGCTACAGTAGCTCGGACCACACGGGCCAGCCTTTCGTTCCCAATGTGCATCAGTGAGCCTTGGCCGACCATGACCCTGTCACCGGCTTACCCCTGTTCCATCCTTGGACCACTTTTGATAGATACTGACCACTGCAGACTGGGAACAGCCCACAAGAGCAATTTTGGAGATGTTCTGACCCAGTTGTCTAGCCATCACAGTTTGGTCCTTGTCAAACTCGCTCAAATCCTTACACTTGCCCATTTTTCCTGCTTCTAACACATCAACTTTGAGGATTAAATGTTCACCTGCTGCCTAATATATCCCACCTACTAACAGGAGCCGTGATGAAGAGATAATCAGTGTTATTCACATCACCTGTCAGTGGTCATAATGGTATGCCTGGTCTGTGTATATCTGATTGTACAACCATGCAACTTTTCGTGACATTTCACTGATATTTCAGTAGTCAATTATTCCATAAAAACACAGCAGTCTAACTTTGGCTTGATTTATTAAAACCTTTTGTCCAGCCTGGGTGCCACATAAATTAAAACCATCACCCTTTTGTCCATTCAGCTGCAGATTAATTCATATTTGAGTTCACAGATGTTCGCACCAGCACACCTCCCTTCACACTGACTGATGGAGAGAAAATTGCCAATGACTGATGTCCTCTCCATCCCATGTTGGTGCAATTAGTGACTCTTCACTAAACAATATATCTCTCTAGCCACCAATGTGCCCCTTTCAAAGAGAGAGAGACTGATGGATCGAATGAGTGAGCACATAGAAAGAAAGAGAGAGAGAGAAATGCAGGGCTTTTTTTACTGCCGTGAATCCTCCCAGCTCAGTTTTGTTTTACTAACTCTGTGTGCTCTTAGGATATTTTCCAGAGTATTTTTTTTAGCTTCTTGGTTGGTGGCTAATGAGCACACTGGATAGCAGGGCAGCTTTTCAGCCAGCCAGACTTTAACTTCACTGAGATCTGTGCTGGAGGGCACGCCGCAGGTTTTCTCACCCAAAACTTTTTCACTATTTAATCCATGTGTTCTCTTAAGGGTCAAAAATAACCCACCAATATGATTATCAGCAGATAAAATCCACTCAATCTTATTATAACCTGAGATTTGACTTTACCTAGAGTGACCCCAGATACTCATAATGATTGTGATTAGTGATCGGCTCTAAGAGCCGGCTCTTTAAAGTGAACGATGGCTCCTGATTGGGAGTTTACACTGAGCAGGAGGGGAGGGGTTACACACACACACACACACACTCAAACTCAAACTCAAAAGAAGCTTTATTGGCATGACAAATAAGGACATTCGTATTGCCAAAGCAAGTTACAGGGAAATATAAACAATAAAAATAAGAAAGAACAAAAATATACAGAATAGTTACATGTGCAAAAAATTTAGAATAGAATAAAATATTAATAAAAACAGTGCAAAATAATAACAATAAAAAGTATAATATTTACAATAATGAGGTAGTAAAACAATCAGTTTGTGCGTGTGTGTGCGTGTGTGTGCGTGTGTGTGCTTGTGTGTGCGTGTGTGTGTGTGTGTGTGTGTGTGTGTGTGTGTGTATGGGACATGGTCACCCACTGTCCCTCACCTGGTGGCAGGTGTGAGTATAGAGTGCTGCTAGTGTGCAGCTCTCTCTGTGTTCCCCCAGTAGGTGGGGCAGTTTGTCGGGGTCTGGGAGGGAGGTGAAGTTGGGGATGATGTTATTAAATTTAGGGAAGAATTGGGAGCGGACGTGGTGGTACTTGGTACACCGGGTGAGGAAGTGCAGCTCCGTCTCTACTGTACTGAGAGTGCAGTGCTGACACAACCTCTCCTCCCGGGGCAGCCAGGACCGGGTGTGTCGCCCCGTCTCCACGGCCAGGTCGTGTGCGCTCAGTCTGTACCTCATCAGGGTGTTTCTTAAAGTCGGATATTGCGCTCAGATAATCTGCTGCACTGTAGTGTCTGTTTAGGGTCAAATAACACTGCATTTTACTTTGAGTTTTAGTTTCAGTTTCCCAATAATTCAGATATTTAGTTCGGAGTTTTTGTGTAATTTGGTTTATTCTAATTGGGTTTGCAGATTTCTTCTGTTCCTGAGTCTTTATTGTGTTAGTGTGTGTTAGTGGTGTGTCGGCGTGTGTTAGTAATGTGTTTGTGTGTGTTATTAGGGTATCTGTGTGTGTTAGTGGTGTATCTGTGTGTGTTAGTGGTGTGTGGGTGTAGTGACTCGGGACCAGTTGGATGAGGGGACTGGTATGTTTGCTCAGCTCTTGGTGTTTCAGGGCTTTATAATGATAAGATTGGGGGTCGCTCTCATTTAGATGGTTCCAGAAGTTGATTGCTCTTCTCTGTATGTTGATAATTAGTGGAAATCGGCCTAATTCTGCCCTGCACGCATTGTTCATGGTGTGTCTGTGCACCTTTAGGATGCTTTTACAGAACTCTGTGTGCAGGGTCTCTAATGGATGTTTGTTCCAATTATGGAATTGATGGTGTGTAAGCGAACCCCAAACTTCACTGCCATATAGAGCAATCGGTTCAATTATTGATTAAAAAATTTTAAGCCAGATTCGAACTGGAATTTCCACGAATGTTTGACGTTTTATGGCGTAGAAGGCCCTGCGAGCTTTTTCTCTCAGTTCATTTACTGCCGGATTAAAGTTTCCTGTGGAACTGATGTTTAGTCTGAGGTAAGTATAATCTTTAGTGTGCTCAATTTCATGGTGTCCTAATTTATATGTGTGTTTGGTTCCCTGAGATCTCACACACACACAGTGAGCACACGAACAGGAGGGAGAGAGGGAGAGGGAGAGAGAACTCAGCGCTTTACACAGCCAGACATTACACACTGGAAAGGTGAGGAAAATGAGTGAGAGGCAACATAGTAAAGTTAACACGAGAAGCCCCTTTTACAGAGAAGTGCAGACCCACTGAGCTGGTGGGAGACCAAGTGTTCAGTCTACCCACATCTTATACATGTGATGGCACATAGACTGTGTATCTGTCCCCTCAGAGAGAATCTTTTCCAAAACAGGGCAGATGATAACAGAAAGGAGAAACAGGATCAACCCCTCAAAGATGAGCCCCTTGGTTTTTCTGAATGCCAATCTTCACTAAAGACTGACAAATACTGTCACCTGGATGCTGCTTTTTCTTTTTGTTTTGCACATTTTCATTTATAATTTGTTAAGTGATGCTTTGTTTATGTTGTGTTGTTTCACTCTAGATGCAAATTTACAAATAATATACACAATCAGACCTTTTTGTCTAATTGAGATGGGTCTTTGTTTTTGTATTTTATAATTTATTGTTGTAGCACTCTGTTCCATGTTGAGTATATAAATAAAGCCATTTAAATAATAAACATTTGATACTATGTTTTTACATTAGTAATTCATTTTACATGTAATTTGGCAATTAATTAATTTAAGCAACAAAAAAATCTAAGGAGCCACTTGGGAGCCAAAAGAGCCGGCTCTTTTTAGTGAGCCGAGCCAAAAGAACCGGCTCTCTTAAAAGAGCCGGAATTCCCATCACTAATTGTGATGAGTGACAGGTTGTTTCTTTATGCAAAATAGGTTTGGGTTTTAAAATGTAATTAAGCTGTCTTATATTAGGGCTTTAGTAAAGGCAGGTCATTTATGTCCCTAAGGACATGGGGG